>NW_010413289.1:10613-51760 GCF_000710305.1 Buceros rhinoceros silvestris | reverse complement strand
GTGTCTCTTCAAGTCTTCCCCCTCTCCTATATAAAACAGAGAGTAAATTAGTGGATTCAGTACAACCGTGCAAGTTTACTAAAGGCACTCTAATGAAGCATTTCCACAAGATAACTTGTGGAATTCCCAGTCTGAGGAAGATGAGCTTTTTAGAAAAATAACTGGTAACCTTTTGGATTTTCATTAAATAGCTGTGTAGCTCTTTATCAGAGAAAGGTTGGGAAGTTGCTCAATTTGTCTCTGCTATTACAGCTTCTAGGTGTTTTAACAGGGTGCACAGAAAATGATGAGATTAATGTTTTTTTGCCTTTTACACATGACGTTTTTAGACTTATCAGCTATTGAACTTATAATTGGAGAAATCAGTGTTCTCCCGTAACTTTGTCAGTGAAAATTAAGACGTGTATACTTAAAAGTCATGTCTTTATAAGATGGTCTTTAAACTTCCTTGCATTTATAGCCCAGTTCAGTCATTCTGGCAATGATAATCAGTAATGTTTGCCAGTAGCTTTTGTTGTGATTATTTTAAATGTATAGAATGTACTACTCTAAAAAAGCTTAATAGTATGGAGTGGAATTTAGGGGAACAAATGGCTAAAAAAAGGGAAATGCCAAGCTCTCTAGAGGAAAGGAGAATTGTATTACATATCAACTTAGAAAAGTGTGTATTAATGATGCTAGATACCTCCATGTGGTAGGAAATAAATATAGAATTGGAATAACTTGCAAAAATACGTACTATGAACATCAACTCTGAATTTTGTCTCCAAATCCATTAGTATGAGTTATTCTGACTTTTTTCCATCTCATGAAAGCTTTGATGATGACCTGGTATCTCTTAGTAGAAACACAAACATTTAAGATGTAAGGATTTTAACACAAAACGTGTTTGAAAACAAACTGCTTTTAACTTCTTTTTTCTATTGCTAGCTTGCCTAACAGAAACACATGAATTCCATTGTATCAGTTTATGGACAGTTGCACTTCTCAATTGTTAGTACTGCAACTCTAAGGTGGGCATCAAAAATCAATCTCCTGAACTTGCTGCAACCAAAATACCTATACACATGAGTACATCTATTTTTTTTCTGGCTTAGCTTTTAATACATGAAACAGCAATAAAAAAGCAGCTTATTAAAATTGTTGTGTGTGCTTAAGAGGCATTTTGATAATGTTGCCAGGTTCGTTCCCTAATGATCTTTTCTATTTTGGATGCACTTTTTTAGTGAAAAATATGCCTGAATTTTCTCAAATACATGCAAAGTTTAGTGTTATAGCTGAAGTATTAAACAAGTCTGACCCTCCAGGACTCCCGGTCTTAGCAGGCCCTGGCCGCCCCGTGCCCGGGTCTGTGATGTCCGGAGGTAGAGCAGTGACTCTTTCACGGGCACTCCCTTGCCATGGGGAAAGAGCTTGTGTGCCCTTGTGGGGTTGAGAGCTGTGCTGGTGGTGGCATGTGCCTCCGGTGGGGTCTCCCAAGCCAGACAGGTCTCAACTGAAGGGTCAGACAAAGTGTGTCCACGGGCAGGATGGGCTCACTAGCCTTCGGGCAGCCATCGTAGGAGAAGGACAACTCTGACTCCAAACCCGGGCAGATGGAGCTCGTTTAGCCTTGTAAGGCTCCATCTAAGAGAAGGACACTCTAACCAAACCTACGACCCGAGGACTTCGCTGTCACCGTCCAAGCTCGCTAGGCCCTGGCAGATGAACCTCAGGTGTAAAGGATGGAGCCAGTTCCGCACACGCTGCGCCTCACCTAAAAAATCCACCGCGCAGGCTTGAAGGGTGCACTCATCGCTTGCAGTGAGCATGGGAAAAGCCCTTCCCAGATCTTCGTTCGCGAAGCCAAGCCATGATGATGATGATAAACAAGTCTGACAATTTGGTTTTGTAGAGTTAGTGCTAGCTTGGCTGGTAATATAGATGTTGATCAATATTTTACTATAGAGTCATCTTCTCTGAAAGATATGTTCTCTGTAAGATATGTTCTCTGTTGCCTTATAGGTTTTGTACTTAATCATATGGCAAAGATATGTAACATTTCTGTGGCATTTAGGGGTTCTACAGGCAAAGATCAGTAATTTCTGCTCCATTCATTTACTTGTATCCAATACTAAAGATACCAGTTGTCCTCTAATTCTTTTTACTGTGCCATGTAACATCCCCATTTAACCATATAATTTCCTCAGTTTGTAGCACATTTTCATCACTGTATTTGACTGGGAAAACTTCCAAAGTTCTTCAGCCTTTTAAACACAAGAAGAAAGCTGTACATTGCTAGGAACCGAAACCATTCTATGGCTTTTGCTGCTGTCCTTAAAATACAGTAGCTGCTAAAATTTGTGCAATGGAGGCAGTGGCCGTCAAATCTGTATTGGAAGTCTTAATTTCCACTTTCACTTTCTCCCAGTATTTACACGCATGAATTAAGTAATCCACCCCCAGGCTAACTTTTGGGGGATTTTTCTACAAGGCTTGCAAGCAGTGCTTGATGTTTCTGTACACATTTGAGATACTAAGCTCCAAATCTTATTCGTTGATTATATCAGATTGTTCATATCAAAGTCATCCATTATGAAACATGCCCAGTGCTTAAGTATATAAAAAATTATGAGATATGACACTTTATGGCAAAAGCCCTGTAATGTCAAGAATGAAAAATGCCCTTTAGTCCCCAGCCTGTGCACCGTCTTCATGTTCCCAATGAACTTTTAAAAATTATTTGGGAAGATAGAAATAAAAGATAACAGGCATTTTGGATTAAAAATATCGGAAAAATCAGTAACTTCTGTAGTTTATTGAAAATAAAGATTGCTTTCTCAGCATAACTGATAGAACAGCAGGAAATTATAAACCTGCTTTTGCTACTTTAGGGCTTTCCCACTATATATTTTCTCTTGTCTTTGAATGAGGCTACATCTCTTTCTGTTATTAGAGTTGAGAAGTGTGAATTAATCTATCCCCCATTTACTTTCTTTTATTACGAGAGCTGTGTTTCTTGACTGCAGTAGGATTTTGATTTGACTGAAAGATAATGCATTCTTACATAGAGGGATGTGAGAGATCTCCTTTTCACAGGTTATTATTTCTACAGCTAGTTAAGAATGCTTCTTTTAATACGACTAACAATACTAATATAAAATATGTTACATTAAAAATGCAGTAAAAAATTGCTAATGAGGTAGCATTAAAGAAACAAAACTGAGAGTGTCTGACACTGAGTTGAGTCCCTTGCTTCCTTGTCTTGCATTCTTTTCATTAATCAGACAAGTGCTCTGCCGAAGTGAGTTGGGTTTTTCTGCATTCCTCATTCTTGGGGGAAGACCGGTTGTGTTTTATCTCTTTTTGCATTCGCAGTGCAGTCATATCCTTCTCAGACTTATTTTTGTAAAATAAAGAATTCAAGCTCTTCGTCCTCTCTTTGTGTGATAGCCTGTCTATTAGCATCTTTGTGCACTTGAACCTTTTTAAGATTTCTACAACTATGTCACCCATCTCATCTGGAAATACCTACCCTGATACATCTTAGGTTTGGGTTTCTTTTTTGGGGTGGGCTTTATTATGCTACAGTATATTTACTGTCAAAGATGACCGTAATGGATCAGATCAGAAGTTTGTCTAGGCCCTTATCTGTATCCAAGAGTTGCTGTAAGGAAATGCCTACGAGAGAATCAGATCAGGCCCAGCATATATGACAACCCTAATTCTGCACTATACTCAGTTATTGTTAAGTATTTCCTGGGCCAGAGCTGTTTTCTATGGAAGTATTAGCCTCTAACAAATTTCTGTTCCATGCTCTTGTCTAGCTGCCTGAGGTCCACGTAAACTTTTAGCATGCACTGTGTCCCTTAACGAACATCTACATAGACTGGAAAACAAAGACAGAGATGGTTCTTCACAAAGTAGTGTTCTAATCACAAGGTCTTCTTTCCGAGTAATAATATTCTGCTGAGATCCCATCATTTAAAATTTGAAATACACATGCATTATTTTTTATTAATCTATATTAAATTTAATTTTTCATTTTATTCCTAGATACTCAGTGTATAATGGTCTTTCTGCATTTCATTTCAGTCAGCCTTACCCTAATGAACTTTGTATCATTAGGAAACTCATTGCTTACTCAATTTTCCAGTTCCAGCTTATAAATATGTTGAATAACATAGATCCTATAGCAGATCCCACCTGAAGTATGTGGTTACTGTTCTGAGAGCTGAGCATTTACTCCTACCCTCTCCACCCCGTTTTCTGAGTCAGTATTTATCTGTCAGGATTTCAGTCTTATGTCATGACAACCTTAGTTTTGTTAAAAATCTTTGGTAAGGAATTTTGTTGAAAGTCTTGGAAATCCCACTAAATGAACTGTTACCCAATCCTTTGAAGAAATCCCATAAGACTGCAAAGTAAAACTTCAAAAGAAAAACACACTGACTCTTCTATCATCTTTAACTTTTTGTCTATTATTACTATCCAGTATTTAATTTTTTTGTTAAATTGCCTCATACAGGCTTATGGCTTTCCTTTCTGTAGTTCTATGTATCTTTGCAGATTTTTCTTGTTTTAAATTGGCAATTACTACCACCTAGTCATGCCTACTAACGCAATTTTTAAACTAGAGATTAGGCACCACCATTAGGAACTGAGCTTCAGAACTGTTGCATGAATGCCATATAGTCCTGAGGATTTGTTACACTCCTCTTTAATTTCTTCCATGCCTCCTCTACAGCAGCTGCAATTCTACAGGTTATTTTGCTGTTAACAAAGGGATCCAGCCTGTGAATTTCCCCACACCAATTAAAAAAAAATAATTTCGTTTCCCTGAAATAGCTGTGTCTTTCCTGAGTGCTCATTGCACGCACTGATCATCAACTGGCCCTACAGAGTCTCTGGACCTCCTGCTTTCTGATGTGTGTGAGGAAATATTTATTATTAGTTTTGATTCTTTTTGCTAGTTTTTCCTAAAAATCTCTTCGTTTGTTTGCCTTATTGTGGTTTTATATTTACTGTGCCAAAATTCATGATTCTATTTTTTTCTATCTGGAAATATCTCCGTATTTTCAATGGAGCAATGTATTCTTGTATGCATTCTTGTTCTTAAAACCTCTCTTTTTCTGCTGTTTAGCCATACCTGCCCTTCCCTAAGCCTTCCCTCCAGGCAACATCCGTTGGCTTTGTACTTTCAATATGGTCACCTGTAGGAGTTTCCATATTTCCTGTGAGGATGTAATATTCTCAGCTGCTCATTTGCCTTCTTTTTAACAGGTTTCCTCAACTTTTCGTTATGTGGTTTTCATTTCTGTCCCCTTTGTCATTTTATATGTAGTATATGTAACCCAGGCTCTTTTCCTTAGCTTTGATCCATTCTGTGATGGATCTGTCTTCTAAATTCAAAATATAATACAAAACAATGTTTCTTCTTGTGTTGCTTTGATTTCCTTATTTTCTTCCCCACCACCTCATCTGCAGTTTGTTCTGTTTTTTCCATCAGTCTGCAATGTTGCACTCCTCTTTCTTGGCTTTTGATCCTGGCTCTTTCAAAAAGATGTATTTTCTGTATCACTGTCTTTATAGAGAAATGGTGAGACAGCATTCTTGTGCAAGCTCCCCTGATGGATATGAATGGCTCCTAGCCTACTCTTGCATCCTTATCATCGACCATGGCTTCTCATCTAGTCATTTGCCTCATGTTGTCTATTCAGTTACTATGTCCGAGGGTGCAGATATGTCCTTGCTCCTTCGACATTGCTTACCCATGTTGGCAGACCTTGCTGCAAGCAGCATCTAATGCAACCAACCACCAAGCAAGAGACAAGAAAACAAATTTGCTTACAGCCAATAAATACGTGTTGATTCTCTGCACTAAAGATAGAGGCAGAACAATCTCTTGAGTGGATTCTGCTGCTTGCTTCTGGTTGCTATTTATTTTTTATAACATTTAAGATAACAGGAACAAATCTTGTGGCAACTTCATCTTGCTAATGTGAAGTCTCTAAACATTTTGATAGCTTTCATCTAAATATATTTTGGAACATCTGGGTATGAAGATATGTTCGTATCTCAAGACAGCAAGATGCATACCATTTAAAGTTACATTAAACTGTACTGTGAAAATTCTCTTAAGACATAGAAATGCATGAATTTAGGAAGAGGTAGAATGAGGTATTTTTCTGTTTTATAAAAAAAAGTGCTGTCATTGAAACAGACACATAGATCATAGGAAACCTCGATGGGTAGTGATTTTCATCTGAATGCTGTTGTGAAGTTTTTTCTGATTTTCTGTCATATGCTTGGATTAAAAAAAGGTGGAAAACATCACCATTATAGAATTTCCAGCATTCAGTCTGAATTAATTATACTTTATTTAAAAGCATTCTTTGAGCTGTTAATTTCCTAAGGTACTTTTAATTAAAACTTCTAAATAATATTTTAACCCTATTCCAAGCCTTACAATGTAATTTCCCACCAGCTCAGAAAAGTCATGCTTTCTATTGAGAGGCAGAATCCATTACTTCACAATGTGCTTAGACAGATCCGCTTGATGTATAACTGTTTTGATCTCTGAAGTTTCCACCAAGCAGAATCTTTTAAAAATTTGGATTGTTTACTTTGGAGTTTGATTCAACCTGTGTGGTACTGGCAGCAGCATGAATGTTCATTTTTGGCAGAGCCTCTGCCTTCACCTTTTTCCCCTGACTCAGTTTTTCCATTCTTAGGCAGATAGGTGCTCAAGTGTCTCTCACTTGTGTATTTAATTCCAGTGTTCTCTGCTTAAATTTATCAGATAGGGTGGTGAATTTTTTAGGCAAGATTTTTAGCAAAACATCTGAGAGACAGAGATAACGTATGATCTGTACTGAAATGACAGCAGTAAAATGAAGTACAGTTTGTAAGGTTGACTACACACAAACTTCTGTGTCCACTCACTGCCTGAGCTGTGCCACAGGAGCTTTTCCCTGTCCTGTGAGATCCTTCATTTTCCAAAATAAGGTAAAATGGCTTCAGAGCTTTCCTCTGATTAGACCACATATGAGTTCCATAGTTCAGATTTTGATTTTTCTCCTCAAAGCATGCTATGTGCTTGCAGTGTTCAAGGCACAAAGATCACTTTCTGGAATTATGGCATAATTATTGTTACGAGCTCATAGAGTTTATGAACCAAAATTGTTGGTGTTGTCAAAAGGGACAGCATGTGCCTTTTTCTCTGAAGATGAGAGTAACCTTCCTCCTCCTTTTGACTCTGCCGTTGGAGGAATAGGATCTGTTACTTCCTTCTGTAAAAGGTGAATTACTTCTTTCAAGGACCTGCCTAGGTTGGGGTGAAGCTCCATTTTTTGTGCTGTCTCCTAGTCATGTGCACCTTTTCCTCATTCTGTAGAAAAGAAATTTTAATTAAAATATTTTCCCTTCTCTCATATATTAGATAATGACATAACTTTTGGAGGTTTAAGTCCATGGTATGTAAAGTTTGGGATAACGAGGCAAAACATGATGCAGTTCCTTACAGTAGAGATGAAACATCCGGAATTCTGTTTCTAAAAGCAGTGGCAGTAGCTGAGGAGGAGTCTGCCTTTGCTACTTTGTGTTTGGGCACAAGAAAAGCTGAAGCAACTGTATTGATATTTCAGAGTTCGTGTTTATTTCTTGGATTTTTAAAACCATCCATAAAATACTCCAGATGCCTATGTAAGACAGGAATGTAACAGTTATTTTGCTCCCTGAGGAATAATTAGCACACTGAAATGATTATGGCCTAAAAGAATTACGTTCTTGCAAAGAGACTGAAATATGGATGTTCAAATGTAAAAAATGCATACTACTGCAAATAAACTGTGCTGATTTTGATTTTTCAGAACCTGTTCAGTGAAGGATCCTAGTTATCTGAAAATTTGAATGGAAATGGTTTTCAGTGAAAAGTTCGAATTCAGAATATTTAAAACTTATTTAATACTTTTTTATACTGCATTTGTTATAGATAAAATATATTATTAAAATCCCATTAGGGAATGGGGGTCTAAGAGGGGCGATACTTTAGGATAGGAAAGGATCTTGTGGTGTGTTTTCTCCCAAACTGCTTGTTCATTTTGTTACACTGTCCTGCAAGTGCATCTTCAGGAGCAGCGTGGTGTACCAGCCAGTGCTTCTATCACATGCACGTTTGCAGGAATGCAGAGGTAGCTAAGGCAAATTATTAATGCTCTGTGTAAAGCATGGCTTTAGGTCGGTGATCATGGGTGACTTGTGTGAGGCTGTGGGTCACTTCTCAGATTGCACACTGCATTTCTGGCCCAGGCAGGGTTTGTCTGATAGAAACTATGCCATCCTCTGTGTGAATTAAGACCAGATGATCCATTATAAGTACTCTGATATTGTGATAGGTGTGTAGTTTAGAAGCTCTTTAGTTTTAGTGAGCAAAATTGAAGTTTCGGTGAAGGTGATTGCATTTTAACTAACGGATATTTTCAGAGAGTTGCAGACTGTAACTGATACCTGCTTAGTTTTGAACTGAGAATAAACCTTAAGCAGCTTTAAAACTGATTTAGTGTTAACATTTCTGCAACAGGTCTTAACCGCTAAATTGTTACTAAGAGTTTACTGGTGAAACTTACTTCTAAACAGCAATCCCTGCTTGGTGCTAGGTATGTGCTTGATTTAAAGCAGGATTTTGTCAGTGCCTTATATAGCTGACTCGGGTGTTTTAAAGGTAGTTTGCCCTGACATGTCTCATGATACAGTGTAGCTCAAGCATACATTTTAAGCCTATTCTCATAAAGCCATGCCAAATCCTTGTTTAAAAATCATATTGAAAGTGGCAGTACTGCTTCTATGCCCTCTACATTCTTCCCATGCAAATAATTTTAACTTGGATTTCTCTAGAAGAAATATCATGTCTTTTACGTTTCCTGTTCTTGAATCTTCTGGATAGGGGATGAGTCTGCTTTGTTTATAAAGCTTCAAAATCTTTTGATGTGATTTACTGCACTGTTTGGGAGCTTCTGAAATTCCATTAAATGTGTGTTTGTCAAAATTCCACTTACTATAGTTTACTCCTAAACCAATTTTATGTTACTATATAACAGATAGCCATGCATTATTACATCCAGTTGATGTATGATTTTGCTGATTAACTAGCTAGTAACTCTTACTGGTGTGTCGCAGGAAGAGAAGTCAAATGTCACAGTAGTTCTGCAAATTTTGCAAAAAACCAAAAATCTGGAAAATACAGTTGCATGTAGGTGCAGCCTTTTAGCTTTTTAACATTATTCTGCAAGCTTAGATGACTTGATGTTTGTGGTGGCTTTTTCCCCTAATGAGTGAGGAAAGTTCATTTCACTGCCTAGAATAATCCAAAAACATAATTACTATTTTTCCCCTTGATCTTATTGAACAATTAGCCTAGTGAACTCTGATTTTCTCATTTTCTTTTGCATCTCTCTGACTGGTGAGAGTTTTGCTACAAGATACCTTGCCATACCACTTTCACAGGCATGAATTGGAAAAACACGGCTTTCTATCACTTGGGTAAAATATAATCTCTTTGCTGATATAATTCATACCAAGAAGGGGAGTGGGGATAAAATTCAGTGGTGTAAGAAAGTAGCTGCCAAGAGATTCTAGTTATTCTAACAAGTTGTGTGTCAGACACAGCAACAGCAAAGGCAGGCAAGTTGGTAGTTCGGTCAGCTGTAGTGATGCTTTTGTTGTTACACGGCTTGTATGCCTGGTGGCAGAATGTGATTTCATGTGCCAGCAGCTCCTTGTACTCTGTAAGAGCTTGTAACTGGTCTGGCTCTAAAAGAGGTTGATTTCAATGATCAGTGCTGAACAAATCAGTGGCTAATAATTTTTCTTCTTCATACATAGAAAATTAGAAATCAGATACAGAAAAAATGATCATCCAGCCTCCCCCACTCTACCTGATTCTTTCTTTAAGCAGGTATTATTGTCTTTGCCTTCCTTCTCTGTTGTTTTTAGTGCTTTTATCTTGCATAGGTGACTTGATATAGCTCATCTGATACGCATATTTGTTTTGTACACCCATCTATTTTCAGCTTTTCACTGCTTGGCAAAAAAAAAAGTTATGTAATTCGCTGGATATTTTTCTCTTCTAACTTTTTCTCGTATGATTTAGGCTGTTCTCCTTTTCTATTCAGCAAGGACATACTAATTAATATTACAGCATTAAAAGAAACTGCTTGGAGGCTCACTTGCTCAGTGCCTAATTACCGCCTACGTAGTCTTGGTTAAGTGGGACATGAGCAATCTCTTTTCAAAGACACAGACATTCAGAAGTGTTTGGTGTTATTATTATTGAAAAGGAACCTTTTTTACCCTCCAGCTGTCTACGCAAATCACGCTAACGTTCAGTTACATCTTATTTTGTCAGTCAAGATCTCTCTTCATCTTGCCTTTTGAAAATGATGTTCACTCTTGCCTCGGATCAAAGGCCATCACAAACTAAAGTGCTACAATAGGGCAGACCTAAGAGCTTTTTCTTCACAGAAAAGAGAACAGGAGATTTATTTTAAAATAGAGTTTTTCCGTAAAAGTAGTAGCACTGTTGAAACCATCAAAATGTTTGGTTTTTTTGAGATCTCTATCAGTATTCCACACATACTGAAATATGTGCAAGGAATTACCCAGAATGCTTGTATGACTGTTTCTCAAACTGGGGGTGGTTACCCACATGCTGTAAATATGCAAGAGCTGCAAGTAAGAAGTGTTTTCTAGAAGCAGTATAAATGTGATGAAGATAGTACTTGCCAGGATGATTAGGGATGTGAAAGATCAGATTCACTTGGGACAGCAACACTGGGTGGAAGAGCTCAGAGAGTGCTAATTATAGCATAAGCTTTATCGTTGTGTACTTTGGTGTTAATTAGTCTTGGCTAGTACACTCCTAGTGTGTTGGTCCACTAGGCTCTTTTTGGTACTATGATTTTAGCATTGGTAGCAACATGATCACTATTTCTACAAGCTTTAATGAGCATTGTAAGCAAGTTGGTATCCTTACAGATTGTGTCTAAATATATGTTCTCTCTAGGATTTGACTGTATTTGGTAGCTAAAGTAAGTACATGATAAATATAAAACCAACCAAAAGCTTTTTTACTTAAACATAGGATGCTTTTGTTGAGTAAGATTAGGAAAAACTCTCTTGCCTGTGCGTAAAGATGGTTCTCCCGTTAAGAAAGGAATGTTCTTATTTGTATAGTTCTCTTAGCAGATGAAAGCAGATTTACTGTATGCAGTGTGGTTTGAGCTGTGTGGTTCGTTCACTTAAGAAATGCTTGTAGCCTGTCCTAACATTGTGTATTGTGAAAGTGACCGAAATGCTGGTTTTGTGTTCATTAGGCATACTTTCTTATCTGTCAGTTTATCACCACCTCCCACACGGCCACTATGAAGTGTCCTAACTTCCTAGCTTCTGTCACTTCCTATGGATCCTTGATAGAGTCTGTGTTGATGGAGACTCCTTCCAGTCTGAGCTAGGCTGGTACTGGAAGACAGAGTAAATGAATTAAATTTTATTTTAAATTCTTCTTTCCAGCTTTTATTTAATGTAGAATATAGGCTGCATCCTGTTAGCGAGGGTCAACATAATATCAGGAATATCCTGTCCTCTCTTCCTGTGAGAATTAATCCACATTTAGCCAAGCGATACAGCTATGTAAACATTCTCACTTGTACATACACTGTTGATACTAGTGAAAGCTACAGCTCTGAAATTTGCAAGAGTAAAGAGACAATTGGAGTGGGGTGTAGAGAAAAAAGGCAAGACAGGAGTAAACATTGCAGGAGACAGAAAGAAAAAAAGCTGGGAGCTGGGCAGCAGCAACGAACTGCGTTACCATTGTGCTGTTCCCAGTGGGTCTTGTGGGGTGAAAAAGTGCATAATCATACGGTGTTAAAATGCTTTATGCAAAAGTAGCCTGAAATAGGCTGCACCAAGAAATTGAGTTCTGAGCGAATCTTTGTATTTTAAAATAGCAAATGGATATAGCAAACATTATATTTCTTCTCTATTTTCTCAAAAAGGATCTAATGTAAAATTAATTATGAACTGTCTGAATGGAATGTAGCCCACTGCCCACAACTCTTTCTCTGGGAACAGGAAAGGCATTGCACATCATCTCTGGATGAGCGAAGGCTCTTCTACTGCTACTGACAGCATTTGGAAACTCTATCAATAAGTTCTTTATAAATATAGATGAAAACACTACTCACATTTTTAATCTTCCTAGAAGATCTAAAGCATTAAATTTAAATTTGCAGTTCAGATGATGTATCCCCACTTGGCAGCTGTAAAATAGGCCTTCTTTTTAGTATGCACTCCAGAGATAGAGTGAGCAAAATAAGATTAAAGATGTGATTTTAAAATAAGATAGAAGGTTTCTGAGAGTTGTGCTTTGTAGACATGATTGGGAATATTTAATCTACTGAGACAATGATTTACCACATATGAAAGATATCTTAAAGGTGTGATTTAGGACAATGAACATGCATTTTATATAAACATGTTTCATCTAGTAAAGTCCAAGTGTTATCTTGATTTGATGAATTCATTATGAGGATAATAGTATAAATCATAGGAAGGAGATAATACAGGAGGAGAAAGCCAGAAAGATTAATCACTACGGTCCAGAGGTGAATTATTTCATATACCAATGAAGTTTTACAATGCAGACTGGATTTTTTTTAATTGGCTGAGTATAAAAAAGTGTTGATTTGCAATCCCTGAAGCATAAATAGTAAATATCTTCATCAGTCAGCAATACTTTTATTACTATAATTATACTCGGAGGCAATAGGATTTTAGGCATCTGATTTTATCCCAATGATAATTATATATTTATTACCCAAGTCTCTAATGTTTATTTTGAAACAAGACATTTCTACGCATGCTCACATATGCAGGAGCACTTAAGACCTACTAGGATTTACAAGTGCACACTATATTGCAGGTCATATTATTTTTTAAATGGATTGAATGTCTCTCTAAACTACAGTTATTTCTTAGATGGATAAAATATTTTATGATTGTTAGCAGTATCTGTTCATCATGGCATATTGAAGGATAAAGTGGGAGCAACTGCAAAACTGGTCTCTTTTGCTCAAACTGTCAGATCTAAATGAAAGTACCACTGATGCAGATTATGCTCTAGTTATTCCATCTTTCCTACTCACTAGAGACTACCAGCATCTTTCAGTAGAAAAGGAACTAGGATGCAACGTTTTTTAGTATAAGCAAAGAGGAAGAAAGGGCTCCAGTAAAAATTCAAGTAGCAGAAAGGAGTTTTAAAAGTCAGAAAGAAAGCAGTTCTCTTCAAAATTCTTGTGAAAGTGGCCTACCATGATCTTTAATTTCTGGGATTTTCTCCACCATGGAATCTACATCAATGTCAAGTTAGCAAATACTTCGTGGCTTCAGCTGAACCATTTTAGCCTCTTTACCCTCCGTGAAAACACAATGCAATGATGAATAGTAGTTTTTGAAAATCAAGTGAAGTTGGTTTGTAAATCTCTACACAGACACTCTCTCAGAAATATAGTAGCCCAGGGCAAGTATCCACAGAGGAGTGGAATGTGTATGGATAGACAGCTTTAGTTCACAAGATCTTAGTGTGATTTTGCATTTTTCTCCCAACAGTGTTTTATAACTTTTAAGTTTCTTGTGCCTCTCAGAGTTTTTGAACTGTTCATCCTATTAGTTTTTCCTACCCATACACTGGGATAGGTAAATAGCATTCTGCATAGCTCTTTATATATCCTGTTGGAATTATTAATGCTCTCCTTTTAAGTGCACACTATTCATGAGATACTCATAGAGTGATTTATCTCTCTTCAAGTATCAACAAGCCATCAGGTTTAGAAATAAGCATATTTATATTCCTTTCCCTGCATCAGTGATTGATGACAGGACCACTGATACTGTGCTCTGTGTGTGGGAATGCTGTGTCTGGCCAGATCTGGAGATACAGATCTTAGTCTCTCTGGCTTTTGTAAGAAGACCCGAGGGGAGTGATCTGGGAGGAGTGAACACACACATCAGATTTGAAAGAAAGAAAACACGGTGAGGAATTCTCCATCTTAAGCTTGAAATAGAGGAAAGGTTTTACTTCATGCTGAGCTTTTGGGCTGAATAGGTGGGCTTTTTTTTTACCCTGTATTATTTGATTTATTCCATCCTTTTGATATCCCACATTCAGTTTTGTTGTTTTAAAATGGGTTCTCTTTGTGGCATGCAAATTAATTCTGCAGTATTTCAGAACTTATTGTGGTACCTTATTCTAGTATGTATGAGTGTATATAAGCAATGGGGGTTTTGGTTAATTATATTCAAGAAAGCTGAATTTAAAGTAGCCTGGAACCTAGGAGTCCTTCTAGGAGACTGGAGGGTTTGTCTGCATGACTGTGAGCAGCAGGGCTTAGATAGCACTGCAGTCCTTGTTGCCATATTAATTGTACCTCAGTCTTTCAGCAGTCTTCTCTGTGGATAGCTCAGGCAAGAGTTTGAACTAGAGGACTGTGGAGATTTCCTCCAGTTCCGTGCTTCTGTCTAAAAATAGAATTCCTAACAGCTCTCCAATTATGAAAATTACTGTGTCAGACTACTCATATTTTATACTGCATATGCATGTTAGAAAGATTTCTCAATGACTGTTGGAGTTGTTCAGGGGAGACCCAATTATTATCTGAAATGCTGAGGGAAAAATAATTGCGGTGTCAATTAACTGAGTTCTGCAATGGTACTGGTATATCCTATTGGAAAGAAAAAATTTGCTGTGCTTGCAGACTGCTTGATAATGCTCTAAAAATTGAGATTAGCAAAGTAAAATTCTTAATTTGAGAGACAATGGAGAGTTCACTATTAATAACATTTTAATTCAAGACTGTAAAGGTGAAATAAAGCAATGGCAGGGCTATTTATATCTTTACAATTGCAAACTAAAATTTAAAACCCAAGTGTATTAAAATAAATACTCGATTTTGTTAAAACTTGCAAAAATAAGAAGCTTCTCCCTTGAGAACCATAGATTATATTTCCTGGACAGTTTTATTGCGGAATTCTGATTTTATACTGTGGTACATCAGAGGAGGGTTTGGAGAAGTTTTTAGTCATTAATTGCTGCTTTAGGCTAACAAAATATAAATGTTTTCAGGCCACTTCAACATTTGAGCATAATAGAGGGTGCAGTCCTAGGTGGGTTTTCCCAAAATAATCTAGTATTGCAGTACATTAGCATAGTTGACAAATCTTAAGTATTTGAACAGTATTTTGTCTCTCTTTCTTTTTTTCCTGTTGTTAAGTTTTAGCATTAGTATAACAAAGGAAACCTCTGTGGAATCATAATATATTTTATTGTGGCATATGGAATGTAGTGCCAAAATATTCTGCTCATACCATCGTAGACTAATAAAATCTTAGTCTTTGCCATTTACTTCAATGACAATAATCACTGTCCCTCAAGTACAAATTTCACTGGAGTTTTCATGAGTAGCATGTATGTCTTGTTTCAAGACTTGATCATATCATACTGCTTCATGTAAGAAAAGGATATTCTTCATAAAGAGTTATGTATACACGTTCAAAGAATATGGTTTGCAAAATGCCCCCACCGATCTTAATGATGACTTTGCCCACTCTGGGCTGGCCCGCTGTAGCTGAACACAACTACAGGTACCTGGAATTATTGTAAGCATGGTGAAATCATGGTGCCAGCTCATGGCAGAAGGCTTTGACTGTCTCTGCATACAAAAGTTCTGCACATGCTGTATGTTTCATCCCATGTCCCAGGATGATGCACTCCCTTCCAGAGGTTCTGGTACCTCCAGGTGGTGTCAGAATAAAGGCAAAGCAGTGGTGGTGCTACAGACTCCTGGAAGACATTCCCTCCTCAGACAAAAGTTCCCTCCGTGAGTTCTGAAGTCAGTTCAGCTGGGGTATCCTCATGGAATATCAACCATGGATGGAGGAACAGGGCCACATTTCTTCATGTATTAGTCATGACAAAGTAGTCATGCAAGGTCAGTATGGATAGGAAATTCCTGATGGATTTATGATGGCACTTTTATGTAAGCAAGGACAGAAAGACACAGAGCAGAAAAAGGATGAGAAACACAAATAAGGCTTGACTCCATATATGAGGCTCGTAAGGGAAATGAATGTCATTGCCCCTGCCACTGAGCACTATCATGTGTGACGGACAGAAGGATGATAAAGTGCTTCTCAGAGTACCCAGCTGAAATATTCGCTCTTTGGAAACCAAAGCTTTATGGACAGCTGAAGTAGGAACACTTGACCTGGGGCTCAGATTTGAACTACTAGACTGAATTAAAAGCCCAAAAATGTGTATCGTGTAATTGCGAGGGCCTCAGCAGCAAGCAACATCATTGTATTGATCTGCTCTTACTGTGCTGCCCTACTTGATGAAGAAGTCTGAATTCAGGAAAACCAAAGAGCTATTATTTTCCTGGTTTCCTTAGAATAAAACACTAACCCAAGCCTTCCCATGCCTGGGCTTCAGCTATCTGTCCCTCCTTGTGCTGGAAAGCAGCTGGCAACTCTCCTCTTCCTACAACAGCTGCCCACCCTTCTTCCTTGCTAAGCAACCTTCCCCCTCCTTTTGTCTTTTCAGTACATAGAATTATATTTTCCTTACTTGACCTGCAGCAGCTGCATCCTTTTTGTAAGCAAATACTACCTTTCCCTCGCTTCATTCAGCAGTGGAATTGCCTGTTAGATAGTTACCTTTACTATTTACTCTAAACAATCTTCATTTCCCATACTTTCTTACCCTGCCCAAAAGTTTTCATTCATCTGTTATGCCTCTGGCTACTGGTATGGAGCAGAGGTGTCTGGAATGGGTGGTTTGGTCAAGTGAAACCTAAAAAGCCTGGATGCTAGTCTAGAGGCTTTGCATGGGAGATGTCTGCCAGCACAGTGAGTCCTCCATCCAGCTGTTCTTTTACCCTCCATGTCCCTCACAGAAGTAGCCTGTCTCCCTCAACAGCGTCTGGTGCTTAAACAGTTGTTCATGACTCCTCGAAGGGACCCTGTGCCAGATGGCAGCATCCGCAAAGTGGATCACTCTTACTACTTGTTATTGGACAAACACAAATATGATCTAAATGAAAACAGCATTAAACACTTTGCACAGTGTACCTTTTAGCTAACTTACTCTTTTGCTAATTGGATGAACTATTTGGATCAAGATTTTTATAATGTAAGACCTGCCAACTCTTACTTTTATTACTTTTTATTGCTTCAGGTGAATATATTAAATTGCCAGTTACTAGAAAAATTACAGCAGTGAATCAAGTCAGACAATTTTTTTTTGAAGTGTGGGGGCTGTAAAAGACCTTCAGATGTGTTATTTTGTTCAAGACCCTCATCAAAATACCCTGAGCAGACTGGCCCAAACAACTAGTACTGCTCAAATATTGATAATTATAAATGCTTGCTGACATATCCCAAAGCGCAGTAAGCATTCTGCACTGAGTACGCGTGGTAATTTGAGCCCCTCTGCAGTGTACCGAAGAGCAGCATGATCCAAAGTGGCCATCACAGCGCTGTTCACATACTTTTACAGTGACACAAGCAGCCTACACAGACCCAGGTCGCCTAGCAGGTATCTGGCATTGTGCTTGCTTGTGTAGTTACAAGGAGGACAACACTGCAGGTAGTAAAGGTACTGTGTGCCTAAAATTGAGTGCAAAGCAAACTGTGATGGGAAATGCTTCATGAAGTTCAAATCATCATGAAAAATTTGTGTACGTAAGGGTCTTCTCTTGTTAGGAACAGACTTTGTCATCTTTTTTTATCCTTCACGGCAATTTATTTTGATAGACTGAAGTTGAAAAGAATGTGAAAACTAAGCACTTTTGTTGCTAAGTAGTATTTTGTTTATTAAATAGACAGTATTTTAAAATTGGAAGTGAGGGGAGTGCAGTTCGCAAAAAAGCATTTTATCACAGTATTTACTGGAAGTTAAAGCCATGTGGTATTAACTTAATTTTGTACAGTTTTACACAGTCTGTCGATTTTAATGCTCAGACTTTACAATGTGCTTTTTTTTTTAAGTTTAAATACCTATGTCACAATGTGTACAAAGGAAATGATTGATGACTTTCTGATTTGATGAACAATTATAAGCCTTATCTGCAAATAATGTTTTCTATCGGGTGTTTGTTAAACAACTTCTCCATAACTTCCAAACTTTGTTTCTGTCTATCATGTTGAAAGTGTTGCTGAAATCTCATGATGGTGAGGACTGCCCTCCACAGGTGAGGTGTCTCTATCTATATTAATCTTACCATCAAAGTTGAACACTACACACATTGTTATTTTTGAGAGCACTGGTCATCAAGTTTTGGTGTGAAACTTGAGGCTTTGGGCTTGATTCTATTCTTAGAGCAGGATATGATCAATTGAAAAATGTTAGAGTGGTAAAATACTGGTTTTAAATCTAGCCAGACCACAATTCACTTTTGGAATGTTAAGTTAGCACTGCAATGTGCATATTCCTTACAAAACATGACAGTGCCCACGTTAAGCACACTACCCAACTATTTCAGGAAAGCTGAAACTGTAACATCTTTCTGTGGTAATATAGGATGAAATCACTGAAGTCTGATTGTTCAGCAACATACTTGCACTACAAATACCACATTTTTGAAACACAACCACACTCCGACTTAAACAAGCAGGACTGTGTTTGATATGAAATGTCAGAGTTAATACCTGTATGCAGAACAGTGTTTTGAAATTTGAGAGGTAGGGGATTGCAAGAAGCCTGTTAGGAGAACAGTGAGGATGTATGTGTGGTGATTTCACTAGTGCACTGAGGTGCATTATACAGCTGAGAGTGCTGCTTAGAAAGTGTGATAATAAGGTATATTGTGCTTTTGTACTGGCTTTCCCCGCCCCGGTTCTGTTTTGTATTCTGGTTGATGCAGGTTACAGCACTGTCAGGAATGATTCTCTTGTAGTTCCAAGTCACAGAATCATCAAAGTGTTGAGGTTGAAAGGGAACTCTTGAGATCTTTTAGTCTAGCTGCCCTGCACAAGTGGAATCGGCTACAGGACCCTGTCCAGTCAGGTTTTGAATATCTCCAAGGATGGAGACTTCACAGACTCTCGGACCAGACTGTGCCAGTTCTTTTACCACCTTCACAGTAAATAAAAATCAAAAAGCCAAAACAAACAACAACAACAAAAAGTATTTTCTTGTGTTAGGTTCAGTTTCCTGGGTTTTCTTACATTTATGCCCATTGCCTCTTGTCCTTTAGTGGTCACTGCTGAGAATCTGATGACTACTTGACTACTTCATTCTCATCCATCAGATATTTCTGTGCTAAGGTCCCCCTGAGCTTTCTTTTCTTCAGGCTGAAGAGTCCTATCTCTCTCAGCCTCTCCCCATATGAAAGATGCTCCACTTCCTTAATCATCTTTATATCCCTATATACCTACTCCAGTAAGTCCGTATCTTTGTACTGGGGAGCCCATACCTGGATGCAGCACTCCAGATACGGACTCAGCAGTGCTGAGTAGCAGGGAAGGATGATGTCCCTTGACCTGCTGGTGATTCCCTGCCTAATTGTTCTGAGGAGCCTGTTCATCCTTTGCTGTGAGAGTGTGTTGCTGGCTCCTGTTCAACTTCTTGTCCATAAGGACCCAAAGACTTTGCATTCCCCCCTGTTGTGAACTTCACAAGGGTGGGTCAATTCTCCACCCTGTCCAGGTCTCTCTGAATGGCAGTGCAACCAGGTCCTGCTATCAAACAACTCATAGGAATCGAGTAGCAAGTAGATAGAGAGTTATTTAAAAAGTGCTTTTAAATAAATCCCACAATCAAAATTAGAAAGTGAAAACCCACAAGAAAATCTTGGGTGTGATAAAAGAGGGATGTGTCTGTTCTCATCCCACCGTGTGAACGTGTTAGAGCTTGCAAGTTTACAATCTGAAACAGCACAGAAAAATCAATAGATGTGTTCGTTCCATAGTTATTACCAAGAAGGAGTGGGTGGGTGATGGGCTTCCTTACACAGTTACTTGAGACTAAAATTTAATTTATTGCTGTGGTAAATATACTCTCATATTTGAATTGCTCAAAAGCAGAGATGCTACAAAATGAAGAGGAGAATTCTAACAGATTTTAGTCTTACACTCCACAGGTTTTTCAGTGAAAAAGCAGAAGGTTTATTAGTTCTAGAAATTTTCTTAAAGCATCCCTTCTTATAGATATGTGTGCATTTACAAAATTGATCAATATGTTTATTAACATTGTATGTGGCTCTATATCCAAGAAATCAAGAATTTGATACTTGGACTTTACGGCACATTACTGACAGTATAGAGATGTGTTTTGACTTAAATATTTGTACATTTTGTTCTATAACCTGATATTGTTCAGTAGCTTAAATAATCCATTGGTGAGTGCAATCATGTATACATATATACAGCTGTAAGCAAGAAGGTATTTCTTCAGTAATACTATACTGGAAGGAATGGTACACTTTGTAGTGCTTGCCTGCTTAAAAATTTTTCTAGACCTCTGGGGAAAATACTCCTTCTCAGAAAAAAAATATCCCAAGAAAAAAGAGCGGCTGCCTGATATGATTGGTCAAAAAGCAATATTAAAAAAAAAAGCCACTTTCTCAAAGCAATTTAAGAGTGGAATAGAGGAAGGTGGTGGCACTCAAAAAACTTCACCAAGAAATTATTCAGACTTTGAAATATGGGGAACTAAAGTACAGCACAGGAAGAACTGAGTTTCCTTCCTCTAGCATGTATGCATGTAGTTGGAAAACTTGACTTTAGCCAACTTGGAAGTGCTCTGCCGAATACAGATTTGTAGCAGGGGTTGAGTGGATTGACCTGGAAAATATTTCTGCTTTAATGATTCTATTTGCCTAAGTGAGCATGTTTGAAAGGTGTGGCTTGGGAATTGCATTGGGACTCATGCAGTGACAGGTAATGCAGCTGACATTTTTAGAGCTCTCTTGTTCATTCCTTAAAATGAACTTCTAAGTGAACTGGCAGTATCTGTGAACCACATACAGTATCAGTGTCGTTCATCGGTTTCTCTGCTGTGTGCCTTCCAAGGAATTAAGCCATGGTATACAGTAGGAACCTTTCATTTGTGCTCTGTCCTCCCCTTACTGAATCTGGGCATTTAACAAATATGAATGAGATTAATACTAGGTTGACTCTCGCTGAAGTTTATGGAGTTTCTCTTTTTATCTCAGTGATGCTCAGTTAGTTGTTAGGGCTGTTAAATGTTCGTGTTTAATTTGTTTACTTCATCTTGGGGGATTAGTGTAGTAAGTACTGCAGAGACTTCCAGTGTGCAGTGCCATCCCTGTTACTAACCACAAGGAGGAATGGAAACTTCCAGTTTCAAAGTTCTTAATTTGTTTTATCTCCAATCCTGTTATTTGGGTATTTCAAATTCTGCCGAATTCTTACTAGATATAAACACTCAGTTCTGTGTTTTCAAATAAAATTTTCTTTGTATTGGTAGTCCACAGAAGTTGTAAAAAATAACACAATAGAATATGTTTCTAAAAATATATAATTTCCTCTAAGAATTCCTTTTCTAAAATAAAATAAACCACTGTATCTTTGAATTTATTACTTTCTGTTGTAGAACTTTCTTTGCTCCACTGAAATATTTTTGAAACCAAGTAGCCTGACACTCAATTTTCCTTATGTTTGCTTAGCATACAAAGCTCCAAAGTAAAAAACAAAAACAAAAAACCCACTAAATTTAAGATGAATAATTCATCACAGATCTTTAAGAAAATATGTTACTTAACCTGTAACAATTTTACCTAGACACTAAGTAAATGGGAAATTGAAAACAAACCTCTAGACAAAGGCAGGCAGGAAATAGAAACTTATCTAGTGAGGAGCTGTTACAACTGCTCAGAAGTAAAATTAAATAACCCTCTTCTTAAACATCCCTTACAGCAATTTAAATCTGTCAAGTTCTATTGTAATTTTCTGTGCATGATAAACAGCTAATGCAGGCACAGAATTACATATACTTCTTTAATGGAACAACACTTTTTTCAATATATTGCTTTTCTTTTCAGTGACTGTTCAAGTAATAATTTCATAAACTACCTTTTTATCACAGACAAGGTGCATTTTTTTTATGAAAAATAAGAATCTGTGGGACTCGGTTTTAGTGTTTTGGCTGCTTTTATATATATAAATAAATATTTATCTATCTATATCAGCTTATGATTGCCTTGAGAATAAAATTTTTAAAATGCCCCTCTCCCACACAAGAATTTTTTTCAGCTAAACAAGATTTTGTAACAAATTCAAATTTCTGTGTGGAATCTGAAAAAAAATTCCTTTCCAAATTACAATCGCTTGATCAGGACATACAGCTACTACACCTAAACAAGTTGTAGACATTAGGCTCCTGTTCTGAATTGCTTACAGGGAAGGAGAGGTTCATTTATACACGTAAAGGGGGTCTAGGGGAAACAGGCTTCCTGCTTTAGTTACCCTTTTTACCCTTTTTTTTTTTCCTTCGTGTAACATTGAAGTGCAGTAAGTCAGACAACTTAAAGTACATAGAGATTTAGCAGGTGTTAGGTTTAGTGATTCTGCTTTTCAGCAGTTTTGTGCTTCTAAAAGAGGGTGTCTCAGGAGTGTAGTGTCAAAAACATGTGAACTACTTGACTTGTGGGTGTCCTTGGATTTTGAAACTTACACTTCTGGACTCGAGCACCCTCTTCCTGTCCAAGATCCACTGAAAGCTGTAAAGCCCTTCTGTGAATCTGTGTCTAAATCTGCTATGTTTTTGGATCCCGTCAGCTGATGTAGTAGTGAATATTAGTAACTATGTTAAAGAGTTTCTTGTGGATTGTATGAGTCTGATAGACTGATTTCAATTAAAGCTTTTGTATCTACATAACTCTTTCATTGTAGTAGACCCTGAGAGCTCTTATGTTACACAGAAGGATATGTAAAACCCCTTTATTTTAAAGCATTTTCCTGTGCTTGTCAGATCAAATTATTACATAGGGTTTATCAGGGATTACCTGTGAGGTCGCATCAACTCAGTGTTAATCCTTTGTCTGCAACAAAAACAGTTTTTGCCCCCTTCTCTCCTAAATACTATCGCAAACAATTCTGATCTTGAACATGGAATAACTATTAACAAAGGAAGCCTTATGAAATAATGGCAGTTTCTATTCAAAAGTTCACTTTATTCATACTATAAATTAATTAATCTATTATCTTTTATGTGTAAGTTTTATGGGGGTTTTTTATAAGTTTTTTTTATTACATTTTATGTATAAGTACATGCACATGCTATATTACTCTTCTCAGGAAATTCGGCTGTCATTCAGTCACTGTTTATACATGTACCCCAGGAGGCTGTAGTTCACTGTTATTTTCAACTCCTTTCGTGTTAAATAAAATGTGAGCGAGTACCTCTGACTGGTATACATGCCAGATTTCTCACTTTCTAATGTTGCCTTTGGAATCTGATTTCTACTTTTATTTACGTAATTGCATTATATAGTTCACCCATTTAAGCTGCACAGAAGTGTTCTACCTGCTGGTTTTCATTGTTTATTTTTCATGTGATGGATGTCTCGAGCCACGATTGCTAAGCAGAATTTGCAAGAGAGAACAGAGTAGACAAAGCAGAAGTGGCAAACAGAACGTGCTTTGTGTGAACACAACATTGTTCATGCTGATTTCCGCTTTCAATGACTAGCATTTGAAGATGCAGTGGAAATTGCTTATAGTAGAAACGAATGCATTTTACATGTTTTATCAAGACTGATTGAAAATATTTTTGAGGTACAGATACTTGTGTCTTAGAGCCATTAGGAAATTTAGAATCCTGGCTTAAGTACAGTATGGACATGGTTGTGACAAATGAGCAATTTGTATCAGAAATATTTACACTTTTCCAAGAAAGCTGATGTTCATGGGATGCCGTCAGAGCTTTGTAACCCACTCGCCCAGAGCCATCCTCAGTTACAGCACTTGAAGTACATGGCTGCAAACTTTGTGTTTGACTTCAGACAGTATGTATCTACATCCTGTAAGGCGGGTTGAATTTGTTATTACCAACAGTCTTTACTGGTACGTGGTTTCATCCAAAAGTCTCAATGTTCTGTTGATATTGAATCTTGGATGTGTGTCTCTCCATAAGGAAGGACTGACAACGTGGGCAGTAACTAAATGATCTATTTTGGTGACTTGTGATGCTTTTTATGTTTTTACCATTCTTGCAAGAGAAGGAACCGATTTCAAAATAAACTGTGGAAGATTTCACAAGTAACAAACCTTAACTGCAACTGCAAATTACATAGCAGTCTGAATTACCGTACTTAGAGACAAGGATTCATAGGCTGATTTTTTTAATGAACACATATGAACACGCTTCTTGAATTTTGAGTCTTCGGTCATGAATTCTCACTGTTCTGTAATTCTGAACTTCTCAAAATGTTACTTTCAGAATCTGAGTTAACAAATCAGATCATATTAGTGCCTGATCTATAAACAGTGCTGGCAGAATCTCACAATCATGCAGTACTTCTACTTTGTAATGCTGTTTATGAGGATCTTTTCTAGTTCTTTTCATCTGAACTGTGTTTTTCTTTGCCTAACAGGTTATGAAATTGAAAACTAACTGATAGCAATTGCCATTATAGCTAGCTTCAGGGTTCTTGATAAAATTAATGTTCTGGAACTGGTATGCAATGAGATCATTCACAAATCAGTATGTAGCCTGTTTTTCTTATTTTGAAGTTTATTTTCTATTTTATATTGGTAATATAATCCAGGCATTTCACTCCAAAACAGAACTTCTTGGGTGGTAAAACTCAATAGGTATTTATTCTCATGGATTATAAAGCTACTAGAGGCAAGTTTTAATTGTCTGAAAATACAATGCCTGTCATAACTTATTACAGTTTATGTATTCTCTATTGTGTACATACAATATTGGTTCATTTAAACACATGCTGAAGACGCAACAGAAAGTAACATCACAGTGGCCAACTCTATGACTTAGAAGACTGTAGGGGCCATGGCATCTTTCTCAGAACTTTATCAGTTAGGCACATTAAAGGATTGCTTCTACTGACTGATTTGGCTTTAGAACTCCTGCTGTTTACTGAACGCAGAATATGAATTCTGTTGCCACACATATTTACTCAATATGATGATACCTGCAGAAACAAGGATTTCCATACAAAGCTCTTCAAATTCATTACTTCCTTAAAAGCATCCTAATAACTAACATAGAGTGAATCTAGAAAGATGATTTTGGCTTGATTACATTTTATTTTATAAATAGCTCTGCATTTTAAAATATGTTCTTTCTGATATTTGAGTTGAATTTTAGGGAGAAAAATCTTCCCACTTAGTCATTTTAAATGCCATTTTCCCTCGCTGACATTTATTACCATCTCATACGACATATTTTCTTTTGAATTTTAACAAATTAGTTCTAGTGTATATTTATAAGGAGTTAAGATTGGTCATAAACAAATACACAAAAACTAAAATCGACACTTCAAATTTCTATCCTACTAACAGAATCCTATAAATTGTATTGAAAACATTTGAAAAAATGGAAAAATAAGTCAGGTATTCTAGTATGAGTCAGAATAATACTCTTGGTATGTTGTATATGCATTACCACCATGGAAGACTTCACTAGTTTGGACCTGATGAATCTCTGTATCAAAGCAAAGACACTCTGTCTTGAAAGCATAAGGTTTGGATTCTTCGGAAAAACTGAACTAGTTGCTTGTATCATCCAGGATATACTGGTAAAGAGAGCAAAGATTTGAAAAATATTTCAAATGATTCAGGGAAGACAGGAAGGTTTTTTTCCAATACATGCTTCTATGATGCTATACAGTGTATGTAAAAATATGTGCTGCAACTTTAATGTTATAAGAGTAGAATAACAGAATATTTTTTCAGATGAAGGTTATGCTAAACAATTCAGGAAATCATTTCTGCTAGTGTCAGATCTGGTTAAAGGAAAGGATATGTGAAAACCAGTGGGAAATAATTGGAAAGCAGTAACTGAGAGTAACAGAGAATAAGGATCTTTAAGATGCATCTTTGGACTGGAGTAAGTCCACAGATAGTCTTGAGCACAAGACAGCCTGTGTTTTGTTAATGGACCTTGAAGGGACTGTGTAGCTCTGTTTGTTAGAGATTTGTTTGACTGGGAGAATGGAATCTCACTTTGAGCATATAAAAGGGTATTCAGCAGCAAAAGTTAATTGTCCTGGTTTGAGTTAGAACAGCACTAATTCTGTGCAGTGATTTTACTTTCCAGCTCAGTCTTTTCAATAATAACTGCACTTTCTGAAGTTAACAAGACAGTGTCTGCTTCTAGCAGTGATTACACTGGATATTCACAGTTACTGCCAGGGGCTGGTGTGCAGAAAGGCTCTGGCTTGTGCTTGCTCCTGTGCAGACCCAGGTCACTGCTCAATCCTGTGAGCCACGGTGGGGGTGCAGTAAGTGAGAGGCTGCAGCTGTGGGGAGGAGCAGACAGGACAGGTGACCCTGAACTGACCAACAAGGTGCTCCATCCCATAGACGTCATATTCAGTGTAAAGCTGAGGGATCACAAGGGTCAAGCTCTCTTCTTCAATGGCCGGTGTCTGAGGAGGACTCTGTCTGTTCTCCCTTCAGTCCCAATCTGTGCATCCCTGAGTCCAGTGCTGGAATCCAGCTCCCATTTGCTGCTGAGCCCAGCCTGGGACTTCCCCAGTGTCTGCCCACAGCATCAGTGGTGACAGTGGACATGGTTGCCATCAGGGGGCTTGGGTTTGGTATTGGTATTGTATGTATTTGTATATAGTTCATTTTATTATTATTATTCTCATTAAAGCAGTTTTAGTTTTCTATTCCACTCTGCAAGTCTCTCTCCCTTGCTCCTTTTCTCTTTGCCCTTTCTGGGAAGGGGAAGGAAGTGGGAGGGGTAATAGAGAGCATCTGTCTGGTGGCTGGCCCAGCCCTAACCCATTACATTAATGCAAAAGTTCCTAACAGTAAGCCTGAAGTAAATAATAGAAAGTTAATGTCACTAGTTAATGTGAAGGAGATACTGTGACTGAGGACATCCAGGAGTGTTAAAGAGACAAGGCTGTGGCACCTACTGCTGCAGACATAGCTCTGCTTACTGAATAGGCAGCAGATTTATGGAAGTAGAGCATGCAGGGTAAAAGCTGAGGCCAAGAGCAGTTTGTTGAAGACAAAAGAGATTTTGAGGCAAGAGAGGAATTAGTGGAAACAGAGTTTGAGATTACTTCTTTTGTCCAGAGGAACTTGGAAAAGCCAAACCACACATTCATCTAATTAGTACAAGCTGAGAAGATGAACAATGTGCAATCACTGCCCGTGTAAAAAGATACATGTAGTTCTAAATGCAGCTGTGATCTTGGAAGCAAATACCGAAGCTGTAAGGAAAAAAAAAAGAGAGTCAAAGTCAGAGAAAAATTTATGCTTTCTAGTTGAAGCACCAGGAGACTTGTTCTTAACTAACACCTAACTTACTTGAGCAGCTGAACTAGTTTTTAATTTTGGATAAGGCTTAAGCAGAGCTACATTCCTTTTCTTTTAAACCAAACAAATCTATGACAAATCAGCTCTGCAGGCTCTAATAGCTGGCCTCACACAGTGGGCGCTTGGATTCTTATCTGTGCCATCCAGTGTTCTCGCCTGAGTAAATGTGCCATGTCATGGGAGTTATTTACTTAGTAGCTAAGAAAATAACTGTGGATATTAAGACCAGAACCCAACAAGATTTAGCTACGTGTCCCTTAAACGTCAATGTTGTTATTACAATACATTTTTTGCAAAGAAGGAATGACTTTTTAAAATAAATTAAAAATTCCTCTGTAGTTTTATGGCCAGGATCTGTAATGATTTTCTGCTGTTAAAATTACTGTCATATTGAAAACTACTGAAATATTCAATGTCATGATTCTTGCATCAATTCTAAACATTGGCACCAGTACTATTTAGCTGAGTATTGATCTTTTACAGGGAAGGATGAAAACCAAAAACACTCCACATGCAGGCAGTCTACAAATCACTATTATCACTTCCTTTACCTTACTTCCTTGGAAGAATGGCAATCCTCTTTTTTATTGAAAACTCTGGTGCCCATCCCTGCAAAAACAGTACTGGTCACTTGTTCTCAGCCCGTTGATTTCAATTAGCTTTGGATGACCCAAACTTTCAAGCAAGGAGTAAGTGATCTGCTAGACTCTTACACAATGTGTTTAGTCATGCCCTTCAAAACTGTCATAAATAGTTTCTTAATCAAATGCCTGTTATGAGAAGATACTAGGGAGAACCAAACTTAGCAGGTAGGCACAGATGTATTTAAAGTTGCAAGTAGGCACAAGATGGTTTAGGATATTTTGAATGGAAACTTCAGTAACAATTTAATTGAAAGTGTTAAAGGCTGTAAAACATAGACTTTTCTGTTGTGCAACTCAAGACAAAATGTACCTGAAGAATAAGCTTAACATTGAATAGGAGTCTTGTAAAAGATGTGTTAATAGCGAAGAAAATGTTTCATCGGGTTTTTTTAATAAAACACCTTAATTATGGAGTACAATTAACCCGTCTGCTAAAGCAAGATTCACTCCTTTATTTCTTTATTCTTTTTATTCTATTTCTTTCTGTTTCTTTTTAAATTTTTAAAATAGCCATTTTTCTGAAAGCACAAAACAATTTATTTTTGTTATTTTACAAGAGTTTTATCACTTGGATATATTTTCAATTTGAGTGCCTTTGTATTCAGACAGGCTATTGTGTTACATGGTTTGGGCTCATATTAGCTGGCAGAAAGACAGAGAAGCTCATCTTGGCAAACCCTGTTTTTTATGTAAGAGAACATCTCTGAGCTTTATCTTTGTTGTGTAGCTGGACTTTCATGGCCTAAAAAATCCCTAGAATCTAAATGCAAGCACATCTGTCCCCTTACAATTGTAAAGATGATATATTTTGAGTCACCCCCCAGGACTCCCGTTCTTGGCAGGCCCTGGCCGCCCCGTGCCCGGGTCTGTGATGTCTGGAGGTAGAGCAGCGACTCTTTCATGGGCACCCCCTTGTCGTGGGGAAGGAGCTTGTGTGCCCTTGTGGGGTTGAGAGCTGTGCTGGTGGTGGCATGTGCCTCCGGTGGGGTCTCCCAAGCCAGACAGGTCTCAACTGAAGGGTCAGACAAAGTGTGTCCACGGGCAGGATGGGCTCACTAGCCTTCGGGCAGCCATCCTAGGAGAAGGACAACTCTGACTCCAAACCTGGGCAGATGGAGCTCGTTTAGCCCTGTAAGGCTCCATCTAAGAGAAGGACACTCTAACCAAACCTATGACCTGAGGACTTTGCTGTCACCGTCCAAGCTCGCTAGGCCCTGGCAGATGAACCTCAGGTGTAAAGGGTGGAGCCAGTTCCACGCACGCTGTGCCTCACCTCAAAAAATCCACCGCGCAGGCTTGAAGGGTGCACTCATCGCTTGCAGTGAGCGTGGGAAAAGCCCTTCCCAGATCTTCGTTCACGAAGCCAAGCCATGATGATGATATTTTGAGTTTAAGGATAGGAATTTACTGGTAAACCCTGAGGAATGGTACTAACTGCATTATCTGTTCACTCTGTTTTAGCTATTAAGCAAGTTATGGACCCTCTTCTGCCCTCCTATCACTGGGCTTATACTCAAAGGGTTTTCTTTTTGGAAACTGGCTCTTTGCCCACCAGCTATGTGATGGTTTATTTAGTAGCTAGTAGCAGGAGAGATTTCTCCATGTGATCCAAGCTATGGAGGGGTGATCAGGTGGGGGTTCAGACTCATAACAGCCATCACAGCATGAGCTACCTAGGGGTTCCAAAAAACAGCTGAGGAAGTGAGTAATTGCACATGTGATTAGTCCATGTTGGCATTTTCAATTGTATCTTTAAAATTTGCACTACGCCTCTTGGGCGTGTCCGTCCATTATGACCATCCATGCTTTCATGGACAGGTATGGTGTGTCCCGTACTCACCATTCCTCTCAGCCACTCAGTGAAAACAGAGCACGTTGCTACCGTGGTTTCCTATTGTATTTTTATGACTCTTCTTTGCCCTGTCTGTTGGATTGGACATGGGCTATTTGCTGCTGCTTTTTGAACTCCGTGCCTTTGCTCTCACCAGACTTCAAAAACCATCTTTCCTCTAGGACTAATTTTTCAAAATTCATGTGGTCCCTCCATTGCTTAGCTGAAAACTTTAACAAGTGCAGATGCTCTGTTTGTCTGGCTGAGGACAAAGAAAGAAGTTGAGATTTAAGATTAACATTTTGAGACATTATTATTTCCTTGTGCATACTGGGTAGGGATTCGTTCAGTTCATGTCCATGGATGCTGCTCAGAAACTGTCCAGTCTTAAGTTTGTAGGTAAACATTGTGTAGGCAACATACCTGAAAGAAAACACTAGATAGAGGTAAAAACACCTTCTCCATTCACAGGAGTTTTGAGTGTGTTTGAGTGTACTTGTGTTGAGAGGTCCTTTGCTCATAGAATTATTCATGCTTGCAAGAAGTGCAGATTGCTTGCATGCTTATTACATTCACTGCATGAAGAGCACGTTGAGGCAGGGAACAGATCTGTATTCAGTGCAAAGGGATATTGAGAAAAATCACAATTACTGCAAAATTAACGTTTGAAAACATTGGTATGAGAGACAAAGGGAATGAACCTGTGCTGATAAATTGTGCTATAACTTGTTTTTCCCCCTGCTGACTCTTCTTTCCCTCCAAGGACAGATGTCACCTCATGTTCTTTTAACTTTTTGTCTCATTTCCGGACACCTTATCAGTCTGGTATTTTTATTTTTGGGGGCAAAAGTAGACTAGTTTGGCCTTACATAAAAGGAATCTTGAATTGTAAGGGTTTTTTTATGCCTTCCAGTAGGCTGTAGACCTTTAGCTGTAGACAGGAAAAGAAGTCAGAGATGGGACATAAACTATGCCTAAACATCACACAGATGCAGTCAAAGAAGTAGAGTTTGAGTGATGAGATGAAAGATATAGGATAGACATTCAATTTTAAATGTTAAGCTGTGATTCAAGGATGTTTTCACATTTCAGTGTGTAACTTAAACATGAAGTTTTTATGATTTATTCTTCAGTCAGTCCCTCACAGATCGATGAGGTGATGCAACTTGAGAGCCACTGGCAAGCAACTAGCTAGATTCCATTGAGGAAAATAGCAAATGAGGGAAATCTGTGATATGAAATGCTTAATAGTGAGCTTCTGGACAGCCGCTCCCTCTCACTGAGACTCACTGGCTAAAACACTGATACTTGACTTACTTTAAAGCTGCTTTTGAAATTTTGAGAGCGTGGTTTAAAAACAGTTACGTATCAGTTCTTCTGTAGCAAAATACAGAGTTTAAAGTTCAATTTCAGCCTCTGCAACTGCAAAGTAACTGGGCTCGAAATACTGTGGTTAACTTTGGGTTGTATTTCTGTAACCAAGGTTGGAATGTGGCCTTTCCCCCCCTGAACTGATATTATCATCCTAAAAGTTTGGCAGCCACAAGACTGGGATGTGAACAATAGCCCAGCACATGTGTATGCATACTTTCCCCCTCAGGATCTCTTGGGTTTTGTTTCTTTCTTTCCCCAAAGGGGAAATTTTAATTTTGTTTTTTTGGTAGACTATACAGTTTTTCCTCTGAACCATCTCAAATAAATTATCTGTAATCAAGAGGAATGTTTCCAATCCATTCGTTACTGCAGCCCAGCCGTGTGCTTGTATTTCAGACTAGTCTCAGTCTATAGGAATTGTATAATTGAGATGTTAATGACTGAACAGAACACTTATACTGACGTGCATAGAAGCATGCGTCATCTTATTTTGGAGAGCTGGACATCCACGATGCATAATATTCTATACAGAGTTAGCACCTGTAGGATGGGAGAAAAGTGTGCTTTAGAGAATGGAAAAAATGCTCACAATATGGGACAGAAAGGAAAAACCTGTAATATCAAAATACCCTCTGTTAAATTGACCATAAAATGTGTACTGTTCTGCTCTTTCTAGAAGTTTATATGGAGAAGTGCTGTATTGTTTTCTTTGTCTCCATTAGGTAGGTTTTGTCAGATCCTGAGGAAGGATGACATTGTGTTTCAGAAAAAAAGAGAAACATTCAGATATGTGATGCTTGTCTACTTCTGATTTAATGATTACATTGATGACCTCGGGTCTCACTGGGTAGAAACATCCTACTCAGTTTTTTTGTTTACGTGCAGTATATGTCACAGTTTGTCCATCAAGTAGAGCCTCTGGCACGGATATAATCTCTCCTGGCCTTTAGCAATGGCATGCCATTTTGTATCTTGAGGATTGAGATAGTTGTGTACTTAACCCTTTACCTCTGTTGGTTTTTTTTTTATCCCATTTCCCCACCACTCCTCTCTGTCTTCCCCACACGTTTTTGCCTTCCTACTTACTGCTGACTTGGGTTAAAACACTAGTCATCGAGTGAAACTGAGCTTGAAAGTGCTGCATTTCTCAGCTTATAATAGGGGAAAACCAGCTAAACTGTGCTGAACCACTTTTGCTCTGCTACTAGACCCATGCGTTAAATGCATTCACACATGATCTGTAGCTGCGCTGTCTTTGCCTGGTGCCTGGTGTACTGCAGCAGTCTGTAAATGATTTGCATGATTGGGGTGTTACGTTTTGCAGGAGGCCAGCACTACTTAACCCGTTTTTTCTGTATGTGTGCGTGTGTGGTGGGTCTGCTATGTATTCCTGGCTGCCTGCAAAACTTAACGCCGCAGCCCATCAAAGTATTTATAGACTCTCACAGTGGAACAGGCAGCAGACGATCTGCCACACGTACGCACTGAGGGAAACACTGTTACATGCTGCTGCTGCTGGGTGGAAGCCTTAAATCCCACTCCCACCTGGATTTGTTAGTGCTTTCTGAGGCCAGAGGGAAGACTTGCCACAGCTTCACTTGAGTCCAGCCCAATCTTAGAGTTTCAGCAGCTTGCAGTGCTGGTTGTCAGAGAAGGAAGCAAGTCTCCTGTGCCTCAGGAGCGTTTCACTTTTCCTGTATTGATAGTGAGAAACATTTTTTCCCTTCCGCTAAAAACCCTTATGGTGTGTTTTACAAGGTTACCAGAGTGATACCTCATAGGCCTGTAGGTAGTGCAGTAACATATATTAACATGGATACATTTCACATTATGCTCTTATTTGGTAACATACTGTATGGAGAGACCACCTCTAAGAAACCTCAAACACGTAATACACTTCTGCAGACAGCTGCATCTGTCAAATGGCTTATTTCTGCCAGTATTTTTGTACCAGTCCTGTACAGGTGGTAGAACTGGCTGCTAGCTCAAGCACTAGATAGGTTTTTGAACAACTTAGAGGGAAAAATGGTTGACGGACAGTTGTGCTATCACTGCTGATGTACTTTTGCTATCTCTTGCTAAGAGCTTAGATGAAATAGTGGTAAATGCGGAGTGAAAACTCTTGCATAAGCTGCAATGACTGAATGTGGTGAAAATGCTCTTTATAACAACTCTTCAGACAATTTTTTGGTCCAGGAGTTTTTATTGATTATTCAGTATGATCACGCTAACAATTTTCCTTACGGGGAAAAAAACCCCAAAGACTTGGAGAGGACAAGAACAAGGAAATACAAAGCCTAAGCCTGCAGATGACAGAGCCATCACCTCAGAGCTCATGTCTGTTTGTCAAAAGAACAAACTTCTGGAGCAAAAGTTAGAACCGAACTTTCACTTGCTTCCGAGGTGTCTGGACTAGCATCTAGGCTGGAGTCTTGTCATCTTTCTGTTGTGATACAGCGACTTTATGCAGAATGGATATTCCTCCACAGGAATTTTAACCCCAGTCCAAAAAAGTGTGAGCCGGGGGACGGGTTGGCCACCTCATACAAAGAAGGGAACTGCATCCTGGTCATCTGCATGCTGCAGAACACGTAGGTGATAGAACTGCTTTAAAACTGCTGATTTAGGGCAGTTACATCAATTCCATTCATACTAGGGAAAGGAATTAATCCTATTTGGGTTTTTGTTTGTTTGTTTGTGATTTTTTTGGGGTGGGGGGGATGCTAAACAAAAAAACAATTTAAAACCTTCAGTTTTAAATCCGTGAATCATAGGTGAAAAGATACACACAGTAGCATTAGGGACATAATCCTTACAGATTCCAGAAGATTTAAAATACCTGTGTGTATTCACACAGTCATTTAAAATGTTGATGGCTCTGTATTTTTTTATGACAAACTATAAGAGGCATGGTTGATCAGTGGTACAGGAGAGAGAGATACAGTACAGTAGCACATATTTATGCACAATTTATATGTGTCTAGGTGATGTACAACCATTTATACTGCAGGGAATTAACTTGGCTCTCTCAGAGTTCATTAGCTAAGAGGTCTGCTAGGCTCCATTAGCACAGCAACAATTTGGTACTTCCAGTGCCATTCATCTTTTCTCAATCCTCAGTGTATCCTGAGTATCTAGATTTCCAAATTATTTCTGTTCTGAGGAGTATCCACTAATGAAGGATTGATTGCTTTTTCTTAGTTCAGAAAGGAAGCAAGACTGTGTGTACAGAGGTTCAATGATGAACCTGCTGGAGTAATTTGGAATGCAGCTACCTACCTGAATGCTACCCTAAATATTTAAGTATCACTTGAAGGGAAACCAAAAAACATTCAGAGAAATAGTTTTCTTATCTTTTAGAATGATCTGCACAGCTGTCTTCTTATTGAAGTAACTTGCTGCATTGATATTATGCATGAGATGTCACTTATCAATAGATCCTTTGGCACATGGATTAAAAAATGTGATGTGAAAGTGTTTTAAGAAGAAAGGAGACTTTGAATTAATTTGTACTGTTACAGAAATGGAGGTGGCTTTAATATTTAGATGCATGCCACTACGTATCTTGAGTAGGAAAAAGTGCTGCTTCAGAATTCTACCAAATTCTTCATGGTGAGACTGAACACCAAACCATGTTTTAAGATCGATTTCTAGTAGTGGAAGAACCTCAGTTCCATTCAGATCATCTTTTTGAATTAAAAATTCAAAAATTAGCTGAAAATTTTGAGTATTGAGGTTTTTGAGGCTAGGTTCTTTACTCTGTTTCTCTGAGTGCAAATAAGTATGCGACACCAAGCAAGTTTTGGAGGCACCTGGTATACCCTTGATGCAAGGTGCAGCATCTCGTAGAGTTTTAAATTAACAGCAGCTCCTCTTGTGCTGCCAATGTAGTCTTCTGCAAGATGCTTGCCAGAACATAGACTATTTCTTCCCTTTTCTCTTCTGCATGTGCCTTGTGGTGTGCATGGTGTGCACCCAAGCCCACCCTGCAAAGGAGAGCAGTGGGCATGCTCCATCGGGCAGTCCTTCTGCTGGCTCCAGCCTTTTTCTGTAAGGTGGCAGGAGAGCGCAGTACAGCACAAGTGCTGTCTTGTGGCATGGTTCATCCCTCCCTCCTTCTCTGTTTTGGTGGGGAAAGTGTCCACAGAACAGTTAATCTGTTTTTTTAAGACTGTGTTTATGTGGTAGCTACGTGGACTTTGTGCTTCATTCAGGGGAGGGGGTGGGGTGGGGAGGTGGCGTCGCCCTCCTATGTATTCTTGATGCATTTGGGTAGGGAACGAAAGGCACAGCTGTCCCTTCCGAAGTAATACTTAGGCTGCATCTATGCTGGTAAGTAAAACAGGCCAGGGACGGTTCTCTTGTCCTGGGGCTAAAAGGCACAGCACGCTGCGTGTCCATATGGCTAAGCTCTTGTTTCCCAAAAGAGGGTGGCCTCATCCAGCCTGTCCCTCAGGAGCAGTTCCTGGCCTGGCCTGTCCCCTGAACCATGCCCAGCCATTGTCTGGGAACATGTTAGCTTGCAGGAGCCAAAACTGCCAGGCACCAGCTGTACAATGTAACCGCAAGGACAGGGGCATGCCAGCGCATGCCCTGGCACTCCTTCCATTCCTGGTACAAATGTAACCATAGTAATATTGATGTTCCCTAAGTTTAGCAGTGTCCTTAAATCATATTTTTTAGTTTTTACTTCACCCATATAATCAGGGCTAACATTACAATTCCATTCATTTTAAAGAACTGTATTGAATGGAAAGTCAGATAATATTACAGCAAAACAGAGTGCAAATAATGGAACACAGTACTCATTCTTCTCAGGGATGCTGTACAAGGCAGAGATAATGCCTCAGAGGCAATATTTTTTGAGCTAAAAAGGATAGTGCATATGTTTTTCAAGCTCTGCTTAAACTGAACTAGTAAGTACATAAATTGAAATGCATGTATGTGAAGTTCCAGCTGGGGCAAACAGATTGAAGCAAGGAAATTAATCGTTAGGGGAATGTCAGTAAATATTCGGATATCTTCTCTGTTTCTTAAATAAATGCACATTTGTAAAATATCAGATTGCGTGTTCCAAGCACAACTTTAACTCTGTCCCTGTAGCCATCCCCAGTCTTACTCTGCAGTCCAGAAAAACCCTGCAGTCAGTAACTCTACATCAAATAAATTCTGAGTTTGAGTTACAACCATCACACAGTATGGTTATGTTGGAATATTTTTACTGTTTAATAACAGACAAAGTGGATATTTTATTTTGGAATCAAAGTGCTGTTATGTGGATTTATGGTTTATAAGGTTGGCAGTGTTTCTGAATACTTTCTTTTCCAAAGTACATAAATATAAAGTGGTAAAAGTTTTGGTTTTAGCTTATAAATGTAGTTAATCATCTGTTCAAACAATAAAAAATTCTACTTACTAATGGCCAAGAAATGTGAGGGGGTTTTGGTTTTTCTTTTTTACAAGAGACTCATTTAAGTCAACTGGGTGAAATGAATACACTGTGAATATCACAATGGTTTAGCAGGAGCCATGGCACACCAGCTGAGCATGTGGAACTTCAGTCATTAATCCGTTACAGTCGGTACTGCCTCCGAGTCTTATTTAAAGGTCACAGTCTTTTTTAAGGATTCTGTTGATGAGGACAAGAACGATTCGTGTTTGATCCATCCAGCACAGGCAGTGATGTGCTCTTGCTGACAAGCAAGCTGAAATATGTGCTCTGCTTGGAATTTGCAACACTGAGCAGTGGGTGGACAATAATGTGCAAGAGCTTTTATGGGCTACATGAGGGTTTATATTGATCGTTCTGTTCTTACGTCCTGGGTTTTTATCATGGTTACAACATATGCGAACATGTCAGGCAGTTAGACATGTGAAGACCTGGTTCTGCTTGATTATTTGATTTCCTGCAACTAATAATGAGGCTTTTGAAAGATTTAGTGCTATGCCATTGAATATGAAAAGGGATTGGAGGCCTGTATGTGCAATGGAGTTAGGTGTGGTAGGTTAAATGTGCCCTGACATCCTTACTGAAGCCTCCCTTCAGGCACTATCAGCTGTAATCAGCACCGTTGCCAGAAATAACATTGCAGTGTCAAAAACGTGGGTGTTCTAAGGGTAGAACCATGGGACTTGACATGTTCACGTATTTGTTTAACTTTAAACTAATAAAGACCCACAAGGTTCCTTTTCTTTCCTGCATCCTTGTTGAATTCTGTCATATTATTTTTTTAAATATATATTCTTGGTAAACACTGCTGGTACCCAAATTACATACAGCTACTTACAAAAAAGCCAAGTGTCATTGTGCACATTAAAAATAGCCCCTTACATGCACAGTAATGGCCTAAAATGAAATAAATTCCCAGTAGGATTCAGAGGAGAGGAAAGAACATGTAAGATACAACTTAACCGTTGTGTCAGTCAGCATTATGCCAGACTTTGAACAGTGTGTTCTCTTTCAGTTGGTAGAATTTCTTTTTCTGTTCTTTTTTTTTGTGATAATAAGGACTAGAAATGATCAACAAAAGATGTAAACTGTGCCCAGGTGATGACCATCAGATACAACAATAATGATTCCTAGCACAAGAGTGGGTTTGTATGCTCAGAAGGATACAGAATATACAATAATTTAGAAATTCCTGGAAGAGCCCAGTTCTTCGTGCTATTTACTACCTCCTTCCAGTAAGACTGTGACTCTGAAAATAACACAAGTTAAAGTCAGCACATACCTGACCTCTGTGGCACTGATTTCTCCTGCTCTGGGAGGCTGGTTCGAAGGGCCAGGTGCTGGGCACTGTTTAGTGAGTAGGTGCTCAGACTGAGACAGTGTTACCGGGAAAGAGCAACAGCATAAATCTAAAAGTTAATAATCCCTATGATAAATACTGTAAAGGATTGTCCTGTTGAAAGTGTCAGTACATGCTTCATAGCGTCATTTAGCCATCAACTGTAACTGTATAAAATTTGGAATATCTTTTCTATTACCTTTGTTATCTTAAATAAAATAACTTATATTCACTTAAAGAATACAGTTCTGGTTAATTCCAAACAATAGACTTACAGGGACCAAACCTGCACAGGGGCCAATCCTGTCTGACAGTTCTTGTTTCTGCTGTTGTATTGATTGACTCTAAGACAGACAGGAACCGGTAGGTTTACTTCATGGTTATAATAATAGTATTAATAATTGTATTATTAGAATTGAAGTAATTATAAAAGTGCATTTTAATTTGTGCTGCTTGCACGTGTTTCTCTTTTTGAGCAAATAATAATTAACCAGACCGTATCAGTGTGGTTTACAGGCCACTTATGTGTAGGTATCTGTACACGTTACTGTGCTGCATTGTCTACGTTACAAATACTACTCACAATTTTTTTGCACATCTCTCCTTCAGAACATGGAAATTAGTACTAAAGCCTTAAGTTTAGCTTTAGAAAATCTTTTTTCAGACTAAAGGAATCTTCCAGTGTCACTTTGAATCTCTTCTGTGAAAGTTAAATTTCTTTCTCTTGCTTCCTTTTATGTTCAAAAACTTAAATGATTTATTACTGCAAAGGAATGTGTACTGAATCCAGTAACCAACAGAGGATGTGGAAAGATTTATTGGGAGAAACATTAAGAGCATTCCTGGCCAGGTGCGCTTTATTTCTTTTTTGTGAAATGGGAAAAAAATACAGACCTCCAGCCAACTTCAGATGTGGCTGGAAGCCCATTTGGAAACCAGTTTGCTTCTCCACACAAACTGAAGAAAAACGATGAGGGGCGCAGAGAGATTGGGATCACCAAACAGCAAGAAACGTGTTGCTAAATCTTGAAAGTGACTGCCCCGTTTGCCATCTGAGTGCGTGTACACATGTGACTTCCGCTCTCCGTGTGTGTTATACAGCAATTTATACCCGTGGGAAATGAGGGAGAGAAACCCCTACCCAATGGCAGTAGTGCATTCTGAGTTCTTTGCACCCACGGTCCCTGTCAAAAGGTACTGGAGAAGCAGGACCTGAGTACACTTCTCCTCTCCTTGCTTAACTGAATGGGAGGTGTCACTCAGTAAACAGCAAGATGCAACTGTGTGAACATTTTCACTCTGTAATCATTTTTTAGAACACTAATAAATAATTCACTGTATAATAGAATATATACCATGAATTTGTGAGGAGTGTAATCTCTTGGGATGGAGTACAAATTGTAACAGCTCACTTATCTGTTGGTTTTTAGGACAAAATTCTAGTCAAATACAAATACCATTTTTCCAGGAATGATAAAAGAATCAGGTATAAACTAGCTATTTCTAATTCAATCCGGTGACCTCTCTGACATGATTCCTGTCATTTACATAAACCACAAACTTAATGAGAGCGTTATTGTAGAATTATAGAATGTTTTGGGTTGGAAGGGACCTTCAAAAGTCATCTAGTCCAGCCCCCACTGCAGTGAGCAGGGACATCGTCCACTAGATCAGGTTGCTCAGAGCCCCATCCAGCCTGACCTTGAATGTTTCCAGGGATGAGGCATCTGCCACCTCTCTGGGCAACATGTGCCAGTGTTTCACCACCCTCGTAAAAAATTTCTTCATGATATCTAGTCTAACTCTACCTTGGTTTAGTTTAAAACCATCACCCCTTGTCCTGTCACAACAGGAGCTGCTAAGACTGTCCCCATCTTTCTAAAGCCCCAATTTAAGTGCTACAATAAGGTGTCCCTGGGGCCTTCTCTTCTCCAGGCTGAAGAACCTGATCTCTCTTAGCCTGTCGTCATAGGAGAGGTGCTCCAGCCATCTGATCATCTTTGTGGCCATCCTCTGGACCCACTCCAATGCTGTGAGTGTTTCAGGGACACATTTCCCCTTTCCATTTGTCTTTCAACCCCATCTTCCAAGTCTCCAGCTCCCCTCTGTGCTAGCTGAATTGGTAGATCCTTTCAGCAGTACCCTTACGCCTTAAAAAGCAGGTTTTAATGTTAAGTTTTTGTACAAGTTGTTGAAACTGTTTCTTCTTTCTCCATTAATCCAAGTTTCTTAAATGTCTTCTGCAAATTCTTCCCTGATGCAGCAGCTTAGAAAACTAGTGGTGAAAAGATACAGAATCAACCTGCTCCATCCTCCTGGCCTCAGACATGAGGCTGTACCTGTATCCCGTTTTACACGTCTGTGGGTCTCGTATTACAGGACCCTAACGATGAGTTTCCTCAATCTGGCCAATAATCTGTTCCGTTGTATACCAACCCGTACTGTTAGAACAACTTCCCTTGCTTCTTATATCCCATTTTAAGCTCCCTTAAACTATTAGTTCCAGTTTTATCCATCACAGCTATGGGGAACAGCTCTTGCTTTCTCTTTGTAGCTCCCCTTCTGTATTTGAAACTCTTCTAGATTCTCCCTAGAGTTTTGTAAGACCTTTCTTTTTCTCTCTTGCTTCACAGAAATTGTCCCCTCCTGTTTCTCTCTCCAGGGATAGGTCTGTGCCTGGCTACACCTATTGATTTTTTCCCAGTGTGCAAATGAAAATGTTACTGGTGGCCAGAGGCCAACCTTTTACAGTCAATACAATGAAGAAAACTTGGCAGTTAGACAAAGGACTCTTTCAAATGTGAGCTGAAGTGCTCAGTTAGTTAGAAGCACAGAATCAAAGTTTAATTTTATTACCTCTTCCTTTGCTGGTCTCTATACTTGCCTGGCAAAACCAGACTTCTTTTTAAAGTTATTTGGTACAAAGATCAGCCTACA
>NW_010413289.1:0-10537 GCF_000710305.1 Buceros rhinoceros silvestris | reverse complement strand
AGCCTACTCGACTGAAGCCCCAGTGCTTAAATGCCTGTGTGGGTGTACCGTTTGTAGGCTACGGATGGGATTCAGAAGGTGCTTGAAGTTACAGGTCTTTAACTATGCTTCTCAATTAAATCCCCCATTTTCTTCCAATGTTTTCAAACTCAGAATTTTTACTACCTTTTGGATTTTAAAAGTCAGTTATGAAGCAAGTGACAATCAAGTTCTGCTTTGGTGGTCTCTGGATAGATGGCATTAATTCTAGTTGTTAAAATATATTCCTTTTTAAAAAATAATTTTTATTTTTAAATCATCACAGAGATTGAAAAGTGGATATTACTGTGAAATTTTGTTTCCTTACAATATAAGTTGTAGAAGTTCTTCTTCTAATAAGTCCAAATAAATGTTTTTCAACAATCATATGGTAATTTTGCGTACTTGAAAATTTATTTTAAGTGTTTACTTTTTCCACTTTTGTTAACATACCATTTTCTCTGTTCCATCCCCCACCCCCCTTTTTTTTTTTTTCCAGGACCATTTGCTGCTTCAGGAGACAGTAAATTCTGCTGCTGCTCTTATCATGGCATTAATAAAGGACAGAAACTCAGAGCTGACTGGCCAGCTGTTGGTAGCATAAGACTATAAATAACGTGTAGCTTTTGGAAATGTTTCTTTTTCATCATCCATTCACCGAAGGTCTTGAATCATTTTACTCTTTGATGAAAACTCCAGATTTATGACATGTACTATTAAGATCTTTTAGCAACATATTTTTGATACTTAAAATGTAACTCTACTACTGTGTATAAAGTGTAAAATGAAATACAAATCCTTCTGAGATATACTGGGTACATATTGTGAGGAATGGTACTGATACATTTTTGTGAGGTACTGATCATTTTAAAAGGTGCACAGAGGACACCAAAGCATTCAGCAGAATTGTCTTTAACCCATGTATGTGCACTGTACTCTAGACTGCATGAATTAAATTCTATTTAAGATAAAATAATCCTAAAGCACAGCTCATCTTCTTTATATGACATTATTTAAAAATTGCTGCTATACCTATTACTAAAGTTCATTATACAGTGTAGCCTTCCTGACATCAACTGAAACACGTGTGCAAGAAGTGTTTGAAGCATCAGGTTCCCTCTGTGCTCCATGGAATGTAGGTTACCTCGAATCAAAGAAAAGAAGTGCATGAGGACAACGAGGTGCTAACCCCCAGGTTTCCAGATGCAGTATGCTCTGGCTGTAGCACTCCTTAGTGCTGTGCTTCTCCCAGTACCTGTGTGCCGTCATGCAGAACTAGCTCCAGTAGCTCCACTGAGTTCTGCAGAACACATACTCCTTGTGTTTGCACATGCGTGCATATATGCATCTGTGTGCGTATCTGTGCTTAAAGGAAGAGAAAAGGGTTAAGACTGGGAAAAATGTTTCACAACCCAATCTGTAGGTGATGGAGGAATAGGAACGTTCTGTTAGCTCACCTACAAGAACAGGCAAGAATGCAATTTTCACCTCTTGCTATGTATTAAATACTAGGGAAGAGAACTGAGTCTTGTGAGTTCAAATACATGGTACATTGATATTCAAGTGGGACAGGAAGGGGAAATGGTTATTATGTGGAGCATCTCCAGGTATCACAACCACTAAAAGCAATACAAGAGGAGGACCATCCCTGAAAACACCTGTCCCTCCCTACACATCAAACTCAGGAATTCCAGCTCTCTTGCAACTTGTGAAGGGACTAGGTTATGCACCTGCCATGATTGGAATAAGGTATTGGAGAAGTGTCCCTACCTGAAACGTCTACTGAGTCACCCGTTCAGTCTGTCCTGAGTGAGAGCACTGTCAGTCCAGCGAGTTTACATCTAAACCAGCACTCCTCCCCTTACTCCCACCATGTTCAACTCCCGCTGGTGCTCAGGCAAAACTTAGAGTAGTGTGTTGTGCACTTGGTCCCCTTCCTCCTTCCCTTCACCTGACTATATCTGTGTTTTAAATCCCTTTTATAGGCTGATGATGACCCAAACTTCCTTCATTGCATGATAAAGAGTTGCTAGCTGACTGTTCTGTAGCCAAAGCACACATTTTCTTCCACACAGACGTCATCCTGACAGCTAACAAAGTTGCCATGCATCATATGCTTTCTTCTTTGCTCCTCTCTCCACTCTAATTAATAATGCGTTCTTTTCTGACATCATACAACATAAGCATTCATATTAGCTCGGTGTGTGGCTATACAGTGAACATACTTTATTCATATATATGTGTGTGTAGATGTTTGTTGATATGCAGAGTAAGCAAATGAATGAGGAACTAAAGAAGTTATTATTGGTATTCATAATTCAACAGGACAGCTTTCACAAATAAATTTTCCAGATTTGCTTTTACATTAATAAATTTGATGAAGGAATTAATCTCACGGGCTTTTAATAGATGTGATGACTGTATTTTGTGATTCTTCTTTGCTTGAAGACTAAAATACAATCTGTGCTGTATTTTCCCCAAGTAATAAGCAAGTGAATTTAGAAAACTTACAAATTCCTCTACCCACTCTAATCTGTTGTAATCTAGACATTGTGATACTGCCTTAGCATTATTTTATATGTAATTTATCATTTGCTTAAACAGAAATTTTTACTTTGTAGGGTTGTTTTACTTACCTCGTTCTCTTGAAAGAGTTTCAATCCAGCTGAAAATGTTACTGCGAAGAACTGCTGTCATGAGAAATTATGTTATGGTTGTTTATGGACTTACTTTGAAAAGAGAACAGACAATGCACAACAAAAAGTAAGTTTTGGGTCATCAAACATACTTAGTACAAATCTTAAATGGAAGATAACAAGCTTTATTAACGTACTGATAGTCATTGCGTTATGGATTTTTTAAAACGATCTTTTTAAATGATGTACAAACACTGAAAAATCTGTTTTGCTGGAAGCAAACACACCAACAACAGCACTCCTAAACCAGATCATGAAATACGAGAACTGCAGTAAAAAAAAAAGAAATTGTACTATGATTAATGCTATTGTGTATCCAAACCAAATTTAAATGGTCTTTTGGATTATTGTTAATAGTTACAATGGGAATAAAGATATAAAATGAAATTAAGAAACTGCTTGATTGTTCTTTCTCTGTGCATAGCTTGTCACAAATAGCAATATACATGAAAAACTTGGCAGCCTTTTGTACTCACATGCTGTTTTGAATTTAACTAGTGAATTAGTCACCACCCATACTGCTTTGAACATCTGGACAGAGATAACACAGAGTAAATAAAAGCTCAGGCTCTGCCAGCCTTGCTTACCTTACTGCTCAAGCACTCTTGATTAGTATTCCTTGAGTGGTGTTCATCAGAAAAGAAGATATGGAATAAGGCCCTAGAAATGCTTTTTATAACTGCAAAGTTGAGTGAATTAGAGTTGTATATTGAAACCAACCCACTTCATGCAAAATCTGAAGATTAAATTACTTCATTTGTCTTAGATCAGTTGGCAGATGAATTTTTAGTTACAATATTTTTTTTTCTTTAGCTTTCAAGGCTACCTAGCTTGAAAAAGATGGCCTGATGGTCCTCTAAAAAAGGCTGAGTGAAAAGGATAGAAGATGGTAGAATTAAAAACAAAAAACCCCAACCCCTCAAAAAACCCCAAAAGCAAAGATGAGCTGTGGTATTATTGCAGTCAGTGGCATTACTCTAGTTGACTTTAAAATACCATAATGAAGCTTTTAGCTCATCCTGGTAACTAATGTAGGCTGCAGAACAAAAGATGTGTCTGGACTCCTTGAGGCTTTTGGTACATGCAGATTTGTGTTTCTCTGTCACACCAGAGCCTCATCACCGCCGCAGTGCTCTTTCCAAAGACACATAAAGTTTCCAGTTACAGCTTAGCACTTTGCAATGATACAGCAACTTTTCCTGTCTATTGGTCACTCCACCGGAGAAGGGTCGTAGTTTGTTTGCTCTGTTCTCCCTCTCTCAGACACTTGATACTAGACACTGCCTTTTGTTCAGGATTTATTTCTGAAGCAAAGCCCATTCATTTCCAGATATGCAAAAGCTTTTTTGTCTCATGTCTCCTTCCTCTTCATCCATAACATTGACCTGAAAAGGCCAGTTCATCTCTTATCAGGTATCCACCAAGACACACAGACAACATGTGCTTCCCTTCATTCCTATTAAGGAAGGTTTGGGGGCTTCGGGAACAGGCTCATGTTAACAGTGTTCCTGTAGGAGCCAGAATTCTGTGAGAGAGCTACCTTTGACTTGGCTCAGTGTGACTGCTCTCATGCTTGGGACATATAAATGGCTGGTGGTTGTAAAAACTGTGAGTTAAGGGATGAATTGAGTCCTTCACAGTATTTTTTTTAAGATTTCTGATTAATCTGTCTGGTCCATATGCCAGATGCACTAGTCTTACTCCTGTCTGACTGGAAAAGGAAGTATTTAGATATTGGATTGACTGATTCAGTTCCATAGTTTACTAGATGGTTGATTTTTCTCTTTGTGCAGGTAGCAAAAGAATGGTATTCTGAGGAAGTGCCTCTTGTTTGTTTCAAAGATCACTTACTGAAACCACAACTAATTCTCACTGAAACAGGGAGAGCTGCTGAGAGAATATCCTTAAGGGCTCCCATTGGTAAAATCTGTTATGAGATACAAATATATACAAATATATATCTTATCTTATCTTATACAAACATGTAATTATGATATAAAAAGTTCAACTATAACTACATTATTTAAAGCCAATCTTGAGCTGGATTCTGAGAAACTAAGAAACTACTTTCGTTACTCCTGCCCAACTCAATCAATCCAATCTTTCTCACCCGGTTTTGAATAATTTGTAATGGGGCCCTGTTCAATGACTAATGCCCCGCTCTGGGTGCCTACAGTGAGGTACGAAGGCAAAGTATCCAAGCAGGTTCAAGTCTTTGTGCCCCTAATGTCTGCACTTTCAGCTTCACACTGCTAAGTTTTTATGACGCCTCTCTCCCTCAGCCCATTCCTCAGCCGAGGGAGATTTGAATTGAATTCCTCAATTCAGTTTGTCTTGTGCTTCTGGCAAGCACTGAGGGAAAGAAACAGTCATCAATGTTCCATTTTGCCTAGTGTAAGTTGATTTTGATTGACAGAGCTGTAAGGCACTTGTTGATTATTTGTTGTAAGGCACATTTGATTATTTCTCCCAGGAATACTTAATTAGTTTTGAGAGCTAAAAAACACAATTTCAGCACCTGTGCTGATGAAACAGTCCCAACTGTGTATGTTTAAGATAGAATATACTCAGCTTGCATACACCAACCTGTGGAGCAAAGTGCCATTTCTTAATATATTTATTCCCAGGTTAATTTAAGTATGCTTTTCAATCTTCAGATTGGAACAGATCTTGAGCTTCATCCTGCACATAATCCTGTCTCAGAAACTGAGCTAAACAGCTAAAATGCCACAGCACTGAATTATAACAGAGCTACAAAGATAAATGAGAAAGTAAAAGACTTGGGCAAGGAAGAAGTGATGTGACTTTAAATAAGAAGGAGAAACAGGGAGGCAAGGAATAACACACCAGAGCTCCTCCAGATGACAAAATCTGCAGGGGAGACCCCTTGAATGGCTCAATACACTAAGGGCTGCAGGCTCAGTAGCGCCTGAGATGGCAGCTCAGTTCAGCATTTCCCTGTTCAGCAGCCATTTTAGATAATCCCCTCCCTCGGATAGCCGTTTGTTGGTACCTCTTCATCTCTTTCTTTTTCTTTACTCTGCCTCTTTCATTTTGTTTCCTTGCCTCAGACTTGGCCTTGTCACTTCAAATTAAACTTTCCTTTCCCTTTTAGCCATTCCTGTCTTCTCTTGCGCTCTTCTCCCATCCTTTCCCCTACTCCTGTTAACTTGTTCTTTCTCTCCCTCTTTGTCACTCTCTTTCCATCCCTCCCAGCCCACCATCACTGAAGGAGACGATTCTGCTCTCCCTTCGCCTGCAAGCCAGGCCGTGGTCTGGCATCAGAAACCCTTCCTCGCTCCTGGATCAAGAACTGAGGCATTTGGGCTTGGGCACCTCCGTGCTGCTCACAGCTGGGACTGAGAACAGATGTCACTTCCGCTGCCAGCTGCAGGCAGATGAGCAGCAGCTGCCTGAAGGGACAGACCTCCTGCATGTCAGCTGCTGGGCTCACACTGAATGCCACTTATTAGCTGGGAGCAGACCCGTCCCACTGAAGGAGAAATAATCTGCTCCAAGATCAGGCCTCCTTTCCCCGCTTCAGTAGCTGAACTTGGGTTTGTAACTTGGGGAGTCAGCACTTAGTCAAGGAGCCAGATTTGAAAATCTATCAATCGGCATCGTAGCAACAAAAGAAAAAAGAAAAGAAGCCAAATGCAGGTACAGCTTGCAGTTCTGGCAACTGGAAAAAGTGTGTTTCCACTTAGTAACCAGTGGCTTTGCCAGGAGTTAGTTGCTCAGAGACAAAAACTGAGAAACCCCACGATGCTGTGTTAAGCAGTTCCTTTCCACAGCAGAGACACAGCCTCAGTGAAGAAACATTGAAGTCAAATGGGACTGAAAGTTCCTTGCAGTGCTCAAGAATGTGCAGCATCTCCACCCTCGGGCTGTCTTCAGCTAACTCACACATAACCATGGTGGTTATGCTGGGATTTTATTATCATTCTTATTATTGTGCTGCAGTTTTAAGTCTGTATTTATGCAGTACTCAACTCCCTTGGCATTTGGTGGGGCAACATTATGTTCTGGATTAATGCCAGCTGTGTTTTGGAGTGTAGTTGTGCCTTCAGCTTAAGCACCCACAGGCCTATGGTACGTGGGATTATAGGGGCACTTCTAAAGGGCAATTCAGAGTTTAAAATCTGTCTTTGAAGACTCACTTTGAATCCAGTAGAGCATAGTAAGGCTAAAAGCCTTGTGCTTGGTTTAAGCTAGTCTGCAGGGCTACAAAAAGTCTTAGCCTCTCCTGGGCAGTGTGTTTTGTCCCTCTCTCCTGTATGCTAGCATTGAGGATTATGCTGCTGTGGCAGCTGAAAACCTGTTATCTGGCTGGAAACTAACCCTGCAAGAAGTGATTAGCTTTCACCAGATTCACCAGGTGGGATGACTTTGGGGGAGGAGGTACATCATAGTTCCTGTTGCAAAAGGATGTGCTGGGGGCATGTAGGGCTGCAGCAATACAGGTATAGATACGCCTACACTGCTGCTCAACTGCACGGTGGAACACCGGCTTTTTAACTTTGCCATCCTGGGTCCCGCCTGTCTTGAGGGCGAGAGGAATATTTGTTACTCTGACTAACTGTGTTATGCCCCTTCTGTAAACAAGGGTGTACATGGTGAAGCAGGGGAGAGTCAGGCGCAGTATGTGGCTCCTCTGGCTTTGTAAGCAGCGAAGTAAGCCCCGGCTGTGTGTTGTGACATGCAAGCCTCCTGAAAATATGTCTGAAAACGCTCAGAGGTGAACTGCATTCCAGACGGGTAGGTCAGGATAAGAAAAGGAAGGAAGGAAATGAGGTGTCTCTCACCTCTTCTGGGAGTGGCTGCTTGCAGCAGATCAAAGAAGTATCTTAGATGGGCATTTCAAGAAAAGCTGCGACATGCCTTGAGTGCACAGCACAAAAGGCATTTTACTTCTTTTTTTCTTCTTCTTCAAGCACGTGGCCTCCCTGACTTTGGTATTTAATCCTGCTTTCCATTGTGCACCTTCGTGTAGGCAGCTCCACGGAAATGGAAGGTGCAGGATTTGTCCAGAGCTTTGCTACACCACAGCATGGATACTTCTGTAAGAACAGGCATTATCGTGGCAGCAATGCACCCTCTGGTGGTGTCCCTCAATATTTTATCAAAAATCCTCCCCGAGTTAACTAAAGACAAGCACTGCCTATGGTAGAGGAAGAGTCAGTCTTGTGCTCTCCATCTTCACTGATTCCCAGCACTGACAACCGGAGGAGATGTTGAGATGGGCTGAAAAAGCACAGCACAGTGGGCTCTACAGCCATGGACCCCACAGCAGCCCCAGAGACCACAAAGTGAATAACAAAGATGCGACTAGCTTAAAGCGGAGGCTGGAAAACATGCTTAGCATGTGGGTTAATGGAAAAACAGGGGTTCAGGCAAATCAGGTTGTGTGGGTGGAGGATGGCAAAGCGTTATCATCTAGGACTGCTCCTGCCAACCCCTACCTGCCTCAGGCTGAATACTTGGTAGCGATATTTGCAGACCTTTTTCGTTCCTCTGAAAACACACTCTGAGACTTATTTCAGATTTCTGGAAAGCCCTAAAATACAGCCCAAAGGAGCATGTTCTGGACAATGCTGTGTTCAGATTATGAATCTTCAACTGTTTGGGTTTTTTTAATTATAATTTGTACCTTAGTGAAAAATCTCAACTCTATTTTTTTATTATTAATTTTTTCTAATCTTAAGCCCAATTTGGTGAAAGCCTTCTAAGCATCAGAAAAGCTTTAGAAAATACTGCACTGCGCTACGATGGATGTGGTCAGTGACTCTAGTGAGCATTCACGAATGACTGGGGGTTTTCAAAGTGGCAATAAGTGGAAAACAGGTAAAAGTCAGCTCATCCTACATTAACAGTCTTGTACACAAATTAAAAAAGAGATTTTGAATGTGAAGTAAAATGGGAAATAAAATCTCAGTAAAAAGTAACACCCATTAGAGTCAGCAAGGATAACAGAATGATTGCTAGTCCACGATTATCATAAAGAAATAGCCAATAGAATCAATCTGATAATTTATGTTCTTTATGTCTGTATTTTTCCCCCCAAAAAGAGTCAGTCAGATGGATCCTCAGAGGAGCCTTCAGGACTAAAATGCAATACTGTAAATACTCAGTGTGGAAGAAATCAAACTTGTAGAAAATTGTGTTGCAAGTAATAAAGCCCCATCAGTCACACACTGTGCTATTCAGTAGCTCTTTCATGCCCTCTGCAGTTAGAATGCTGCTTTGTGTCTGTGCAGTCACACTGCGTTTTTCCTGGTTATGGAATGTAGTACCTAGGATTAATGAAAAACTGTAGAGCAGTAAATACTGTTGCAAATTTTTCTGAGAGGTCGGTGGGATATTTTTTTGAGTTGCCTGTTGGCTAGGCTTTTCTTACTCACTCACATCCAGCAAGCATTATGGTAAAGCAGATGATCCTGTGCTTTCACAGCAGTAGCACTCCTAGCAAGAGTGGAGAGTACAGAAGTGTGTCATGACATGCATGCAACCATCTCTATGCAAGTCTGGATTTTCATGCATCTTTGCTGTCAGGTAGAGTTATGTAGAGATGACCGTATGAACTACTTTGAAACAACAGCGAGTCTCATAATTAAATGTAACTGTAACTTTTTTTTTTTTTTGCATCACTTTCAGAGAATGCTTATCACATTTATGCACAGGAACATGTGAAGTGATTCATCCTACTCAAACCAGTTATAAAAACAGGTGAGAAAAAGTGTTGTATTTCAACTGATGATTGTACCTCGATTACATTCAACTAATTTCAAAGAGACGTCTAAACTTTGGACAAAGTTGTATATAGTGAATCATACCCCTTCTGTTTACATCTGAAGACAAGTGTGCAAGAGTGCATAAAGAATTTCACTGGATGAAAGAAGAAATGGTCACTCAGATGAAAATAAGGACTGTAAATAGCTTTCCTGTCGGTCCTACTCTGGCACAGCAGTTTACCGGGTATGGAAAAAAAGCACAAAATAGTAATTATCCATGGAGATGCCTCATGTCCATTAAAATAAAAATTTCACCAGAAGGTAGTCTGAAGAATATGTTCTTTCTTATTTCTACACTGCCAAAGAAGGTGAGTTCTGAAGTACTGAAGGGAAAGGTCAGTCCTGAAGTACTGAAGGAAAAGGTCAGTCCTGAAGTACCAAAGGAAAGGACTCTTGGGGAGGAAAGAACAAGTATGATCTAATTAAACCAAGAGTTAATAACAACAATAACAACAGCAGTAATAATAATAATAATGGGAAGCAAAAAAGTCAGCAGTGCTGAGAGTATGATCTGCTGCCTAAAACATCAAAGATGTCTTATTCTTCCTACTAGTGACATTTTTGAAGAGTGACTGCTGGTTACTGATGCTGGCATGGACTTCTAGCATTGTAATTTCTTGCCTGTATGTCGCAGTTTGAGAAGGGGGGCATTCCCCTGTACCGAAAGGATGCGATGGACTGGTTTTGGCTGGGAATCCTGCCAAAACACACAGAAAACTCTTGATGCTCATTAAAGGTACTGATAAGAGCTTTAGTGAGCTCATTAGGCTTTTCGGGCTAAGGAAAATAACACAGGCTACATATATGCGATAGACGTTTAATGAGAGAGATGCCCTTGAAGGTAAAATCGGACTGGGAAAGGGAGAGAAAGGGAAAAGGGAGAATAAATACAAGTGTACAGTATAAACTCTCCGATCGGGCTAATTCCCGCCGCTTACAAACTTCACCCCACACTGGCTCACCACGCCGGGGGGGGAGGGGGAAACAAAAGTCCGCCAGTAATTGTCCGTTCATCTCCGCAAAGCTCGATCA
>NW_010413288.1:28323-49797 GCF_000710305.1 Buceros rhinoceros silvestris | reverse complement strand
ACAAATATTTATAAATATTTGTTTATTTATAAACGTTCTGTAAATAAATATACAGAATAAAACAGAAAATATACAGAAGTAAACTAACAATTTATTCTTCAAGTGTCTGAACTGTATCCACTTGGTCACATGCTATTTAGACACAGTATTCACACCCACTGTGCTTCCCTGTAACTTAGCACCACCAAAGACAGGGTGTGCCACAACAGCGCAGAGTAACATATCAGAGCTTTATTTCAGAACTGCAGCGCTGAACCCAGACACCTGTGCAAAGGGTGACGCAGAGAAGCAGCACAACAGACAACACCCCCAACTGTCCCTTTGTGAAACTCAGACAAAGCTTGTGAAGGTCAACCATACAACTGCCACGTGAAAAATATAGTTAAAATTTTTTTTTCAGCAAGAGAACAAATATGAAACACCAGCCTTCACACACAATGGGAAACATCTGCCTCAGCCCTCCCAGCAGTGACAACAGCTCCACCTTTTAAATAAATAACCATAAGGTTGTCAGACAACGATGATTTCCCCTTCTGCATACAATGGAAGTTAAGCGAAGAGAGCGGCCTGAAAACCACCAAGAAGTGGCAGTAAGAAGAAACAGCTCAGGTAAAACAAATCCATGGCAACTTCAGCAATGGCTTTTTGATAAGCAGATACCTCATATCCAAGAACTTCAACTCTCCTTAATACACATGATTAGAAATTAAAACAGCAAAAACCATTTAAAACAATTTAAGCTGATGAGAATCCTAAAAAACACGACTACCTAAGAAGGCCTACACACAGATTTCAGAAGGTTTTTCCTGTGCCATCATCTCTACATAAATGGCGACGACCTGGCGATGTACCAAAACAAAATTTTTTTTTCCTTTAAGAGAATATTTTTTTTTTTTTAATAAACACCACTCACCACCTCGCCTCCTTCAAAAAAAAATAAAACCTAAACAACCCCCAAACTGGCGATACTAGCACTACAATACAGCAAATAGCTGCATGGGAAACTCCATAATCCACCAGGAAAGAGAGATTCAAATACACTAGCAACCCTTCCACAGTCTTCACTGGCCTATTTTCTTCTTTAGTACAAATAACTGTAATAGTAGGTACCCAAAACTCTAAAGAGGGAATGGTCATAAAACTGAAGGGGAAACAAGAATTACTTTGGTATTTGGGGTACGCTACCTGTGACATAATTAATTCTTAAAATAATGTCAAGCCTGTTTTGTGAGAAAATACTTGAAATTACTCTGTGTTCATTTAAATTTTTGTCTTTTAGCATGATCAGATCAGCAAGACTGCATTTAGCAAACCTAAAGGTTTGGAGTATTTCAGCCCTCAAGTGCCCTCCTGTGTCCCAGGGATACAGCAGCACGGAGCATTTCCTTTGGCAACACAACTAGGACTCCCGCACACCAGGGAAAACTTGTTCTGGTTTCAACTGTTACTACAAAGCTTGAGGTTAAAGTTCCATTTAATAAAAGGGTGCAACATACAGTATACTTAAACATAAAAGAGAATGTTTTATAGCCACTTGGGATTTTCACAGATACCAACAGTTTATCACTTTCCCCTCTGAAAACTACAATTTAATTATTTAACTTGGTCCTTATTTCAAGGAAAAATGACCTCAGTCATTTCTGTGCACTTTGCCAGTCCTTCCATAAAGAAATGAGATAAATATACATCAGCCAAATAATTACGTAACTATTCTACTAGATTTTCTAACACCAGTCATATTCTACTAGAACGCTTTCTCTGACAATCATTTTTACAAATACACAACCTCCACTGAATCCTCAACCTGTTCTTTTGCGTGTTTAATAAGAAAGGTCTTCCTCCTGCTGTTTTTCACTCTGTTTAGAATGCCTGTGAGGCATAGCATCAGGCTTCATTTTGGTTTTCCTACAGAAGATATTTTTTGAGTATCACTCTTAGATTTTTTTTTTTGCCAGTTGCAAGCGGATGAGAAGGATACGAGTTCTTGTAACTAGAGTCACCTTAACTATACTACAAAGTGCCAGACAGTTGCATATTTAACACATCAAATGTCTTGAGAAAACATTACATAAGAACATTGGAGTTTCTTAATCATGAGTTTATTCTTCCTCTTAATTGTTTTCTAAATGATGTCTCGCTTCCCTAGAATGCTTTCCCACAGCTATTGTAACACACAGTAAGTTTCATTATTTTGCTTCCAGTGACAATGAAAACCTGTATTTATCAGCAGTACAAGCATACATAAATATTATTCTAGTATCTACTTGACATAACAAGTACATTTTTTTCTACTTTAGACTGTTTAAAAACCTGCACCTTCTTTACAGAGTATCACGTGTAGCATTTTGAATATTCCACACAAACAGATAAGGAAAGAACTTTTTTCTTATTTTTCAGTGTCAAATAGCAGAAAAGGTCAAATACACTTATTAACAAAACAGCGAATGTTTATCACTTACATTGCACTGCATACGATGCCAGGACAACAGCAGAACTAATGGGGCATGACAACCTGGAAAGAGGGGAAAATACTTTTATTAGTAGACATAGACTGTATAAGTGTATTGTTAACGTCTTGCAATTAGTTCAGCATGTGAAGACTCATTTCTCTTCAAAGAGTTATCTGATTTTTTTCTTACGACGTTTGCGTGTCAAAGCACAATCACTCTGGACTAGTTGATGTGTAACAGCTTCCTAAGCGAATGGAAGCATCTAGTCCTAAAGGACATGCTTGTATTCTTGCTGGATGCTTATTCAAGAAAGCAAAAGGAGAAGCGATTTTTATAGGCCTTTGGACATTATTTTAATAGCTGCAGTCTGGTGTATATAGAATTAGATAGAAACACTAAAATTTGCCAAATGCCAAGCACAAAGACAGTTGTGATCTCACGACCAAAACTAACTCCATAAAAGAAAAAAAAAAAAAAACCCAGCATCTAAAGGCAATTTACATTTGGCAGCAAATGCTCAGACCACCTTTCTCCTCTTTTTTTACAATGTACAATCACACAGGAATCACAGGTAAAGGAACCACTGCGTATATGCTCACCATATAGGGAATAGAAACCTGAAATCATGCAAAACAATAGCATGAACTGCCCTTTGCTTCTTCCTCCTGATTACCACACTAGACAGCAGGTCCCTATGTTTGGAACACCATGCCTGGCACACCATGCCTCACTTAAAGATCTCTCAGGTTGGCATTGGACCTGCAGACAGACAGCATCTCCTACAGCTCATTTGCAACAGACTTTCAAACTGTTCTCAGTAAGAGAGCTATGTGAAAATTTGTAACTTTTCCTAGTAATCTGATTTTCTTTTAAAGCAACACTTCACAACAATACCCTCAGAAAAAGTTTTTTTCTTATTATTTTGTTTTTAAAAGAATTATAGAGAAATCAAAGATTATTACCGTCCTTCCACAATATCAGTCTTCAGTTGCAGGAAGAATAAGTGCCTAAAACAGATATTTTTGAAAAACAAACAAACATATGTTTATTTTCACAGAAAAGGTATGGTTTAAATAGTTACATGTATTAGCTTTATTTTATCAGATTTCCTCACAAACTATACAAACACATGAATACATGAATGAAGCTTAATGGCATTTACAAATATGCATTCACACACCCACTCACTATTACAACAGTTTTAAAGACCTTTGGCAGTCTGTACTAAAACTACAGGACCACAGTACTAATGCTACAAAGGATGCTAAAAAACTCAAACCTGGGCTCTCTTTCTCCCAGAAATACTCATCCTGGATATAACTTAAAAAACAAAAACCAAACAAAAGCACAAAAAAAAAATCCCCCAAAACACCCGACCCCCAAACTGTGATAGTCTATCTTGGAAATACTCGAGGGAGGATGAGACATTTCTCAAGTAGCATATGGTGAAAAAAGCCTCTTAAGCAATTCTCCAAGAGCAGTTCAGTCTGGCTCTTATTAACGTGTTTGCAATGTTACTTTATAGTGATACTGGAGAGTTGGGATGTGAAGAACCATAAAGAGCAGGTCTTTGATTAATTTCAGATTCAAACTGCAGAACAGCTTATAACTGTATGATTAGCAAATACCAAAACAGATGACTACCTAAGTTTTCTACAAGAAGTATGATTTCACATGCTGTACTATTCTCAAGTCACAGAAATTAACAATGATGTGACAAAAATGCCAGATTAAGGAGTGCCTGCAAATTTGAAGTTCTAAATCATGTACACTGAACAAAATGATCATTCAAATAAAGACTTGCAGCAAGTTAATTGAAAATGGCTTGTGATTCATGTACCTCACACACTAAAATAGGTTAAAAAAAGAGAATTTTAAAAGTCTACTGTAAACTGAAGTGTTACAGATCTCTGCATGTTACAAATAATGGGCAAACTAGAAAACAAGAACTGTTATCTGTTCTTGAAACAAAATAAACCCCACCCTCCCACACCCTCGGCATTAAATCTACTACACATGTTCAAAACTGACTCAGTGTTGATACTAAACTTCTAACATAGACTTGGGGCATGCAGACAGCTTAAATGTTGTACTTCCCTATTTTTTAATCACTGAATCTGATTAACTAAGGGATCAGAAAAGGAGAAAAAAAAGCAATAAGCAAGTCCTTTAGTGACAAAGGGCTCGAAAAAAAAGCAAAAAGGAACCTGAGGTGCAAATAAACCAACTGCCATCTTTGCACTAGCTTATACTCTGACTGTACTTCGGAGTTGTAGGCTGTGTAGAGCAGAAACCATTCATTATGGGCATCGTATCAAGCTGTCAATTCCAAACACATTTAGTACATAGAGTTATATGAAGGAATCTACCTAGTAAAGCATAGTTTGCCAAGCTGTGGAGATGGGAAAGGAAGGTTTTACTCATTCTTAGTTCATGGAAGCAAATGAACAGAAGTTACCTGGTTTGTTCTTGTTGAAGTGTGTTAGGATCAGGTATAAAAAACCTTACACGAAAACGAAGAGTGCAGGGAAAACCTCCTGCAATATTTTAGAAGCGCAAATCAATTTGTTGTTTAAAGAAGAAAGAGCCCAAGGTTTTTATTTCTATATTTATTGAAAAATTACATGAATGACCACAACAGAAATCTCATGCGTTTTCTCTTGAAACTAAAATAAACCACAAGAAGTCTCTCCTGCACCCCCAACACCAACTATGAGAAGAAAATGCTCTCAAATACTGTGATGTTTTCATTTAAACTACTTTATATATGCTACTTTACATTAAAAAAACATTATTTAGTTATCTTTGCCTCAGGTATTAGAAGAGATGCTGCAAATATATCTGCTGCTTTTTTCTCCATCAGTATGGTGCTCAATTCTACCTTACAATAAATACTAGAAATTAACAGAAGTTCCCCACATTAACTTCATGCATTTTTCTTTCAGTTCATACACAATCTACAGGATATGGTAGAAATACGGCAGCTGAAAAACATACATCAAGTTTCACAGCACAAACTGGGATGTTGTCACTCAGTCCTTCTAAGCTATCTGCCAGGGTCATGCTGGCCAGCCTGTCCTTCTTGGTGAAGCATTCTGTGTTACCTGAAGCTGTTTACAAACAGGACATACTAGAATACCATATGCACTTAGGAAGTGTGTGGTGGCTGGTTTTTGGTTGGTTGATTTTTAATAAAGACAAGCACAAAATTAGGTTTTTTTCTTACTCAAGACAAGAAATTGCCAGAACCTCTACATGGCACTGACTCCAGTTCCCTTGATCAAAATCACTCTTCTTCATCTTCCCTATCAGGAGGAATTTACTGGTACCACGATACGAATACTGCTTTCACAGCCATGATGTCCAACACTGTTCAGAAGCCAGGTTTAGATTCTGTTACAGCATCAAAGTTAGCGACCTGCCAGATCTTGTTAGCACTTGGCAGTAAGTGATGTAGAAGACAGAGATAACTAAAAGAAAATCTACTATCTGGATACACTAATTTACAAGAATTGTACTTATTCTAGTCATGGGAACACAGAAAAACAGGACTACACAGTTACAATCAAGATATTAAAAACAAGTCTTACCTTTTAACTGTTTTCTAATAGGTTTGTTTGGTTCAAGCCATCGCTGTGAAATGAAAAACTATTAGATAGATTAAAAATATTTACAAATAGATACTGTCTATTTATGTGTATGTGTGTGCATGCATATACATATATGTATGCGTACATATATACACACATATACATGCACACACATTTATTATTTACTATACTTACAGGTGAATCTACTGAAGTTTCATTTTGCTGTAAACCAAAATATTCCTTCTCCATCACACCCAACTGGTTATAGGTCATATCCAACAAAATCTGTCCAGTGTCTTGTTTCTGAAAACAAGAAAATGTTAGAAGTGAAACCCTGCAACCCTTACACATTTTAAGGTACAATTAATTGAAACAGATTAGTTTTTCAAAAAAATGTAACTCATCAATAAAAATAGCTGCCAATTCATTGGTTCAAAGTTTCTCAGCAATAAGTTTCTGATAAAAGTTGTTTAGGTTTGGTTTTTTTTAAGAGGCTTTTTTTCCGGAATACATTAGGCATGTGAAATCTCATAATATGAATTGACATGAACTCAAGCCCTTGAGGTCGGTCCAGCAATTTAATTTGTAGCAGACAAGCTCTCCCTTGACCACGGTCTTTAAGAGCAAAGCCACTCTCGAGTGCAGTAGCCTGCAAGGATGGTTTACAGCCACATGAGGCTGCTCTAGCCCCTGCTGTCACCACCAGAGCAGCTCATTCTGTTTCCATGCAAAGTCAGTATACACTGGAATGGGGGGGGAGAGAGGAGGATGCTGCGGTCCCACCATAAGATCCTGTACTTCAGCCTCAGCTCCCACCTGCCTCTCAGCCTCCACACACCCAGCTGCTGTTCAACCACCTCACTTTATGCCTAGACATCCCTCAAGGCACGTATCACAGAACGAATGGTGTAACTGGGGAATTACACAGGCAGCGGGGATCTAGAAACGTAAGCAAGGTATAATTTTCACCACACCAAACAAGTATCAGCATGCCATGACATTGTGGACAGCAGGTGAACCAACTTCTGCCAAGGAACACTGCAAACCAATTCTACCCAACCACAAAAAACCCAAACAAAACTCCCTCAACAAGATTGCAATCCTAAATAGGCTAACACCTAACAAATAGCTTGCAAAGCTGTATGGCATTTTAGGTCTATATTTTTATATATGAAATTGCTGGACAGAACAGAAATCAGCCAGTCTGCTCGGTATCTTGACTATTCAAAAAATCACTGCAAACTAATTTTTCACATTATCTTCCAAATCTCACTCTTAAAAGCAGAAATAAACTGCACACATTAAAAAAAAAAAAACAAAAAACAGAGGATTATTTACTTATACTGCAAGAGACAAGCATTTTGTTCCAGAACAAATTTCTTAAAAATTAAGTTTTGATTTAATTAAGTTCTGATTTAATTTCTTAAACAATCTTTGGAAACAAAGGACTTTATATATAAGCATGATAGTGACCCGATTTTTGTGGATGGCCTGTCTTAGTGCATAATATTGCTCTTTTAATAAGCCAAGAACACAATATTGTTTGTTTCTCTTTGTCTAGATCTTGTTTATTTTACAACACAAGGCCTGTTCAGGAAACTCTGTTTTGGTTTGTTTTTTTTAACAGGGTACCTGTTGTAACCAAGTGCTTTAAATAGTAACATATTCCATAGTTTTCTCTTATCTCATAAAAGCATTCTTCCTTTTTAAAAGATGAGAAAAGAGCAAAGATTGAAGCGATAGACACCCCCTTATTTTGAAGGATGGAATATCATCCAGCAATTCCCCCTGCTAGAGCAGAAATCCTAGTAGCTCATTTGTGATTTGAATGCTCAGTTATTGGCTTCCTGTGAAAAGCTGTGCCCATTTTTCTGAAGCAAAGTCACATATGAAGAAGATGTAGGCAATACTCACCTGTCTTACAGATGACATCAGTCATGTGTCTCCCATTTTGTTTAGTTTTCACAACAAACAGTTGAGGTCTCGCAATAAATGCGAGTCCACTCAGGCCTGTAAGTCTGTGTGGCCATCAAAAGCAGCAGCTCTGTCCTCTCCTTCTCCAGCTGCATATTCCTACTCTACTTCTGCTGAATGGGCTACTGTTCCTTAGAATATTCAAACCATGGCACTGACCAAGTTTTCTTCTGAACTAGCATAGACTTAGATCCAGCTTAAAAAATGAAATCTCAGTGACAGATAAGAATCACATAATCAAGCATTCCTCGTCACACACAGCCACAGCATCTGTGAGGCAGTTCTGCCCAGCACCATTAATGAGGGGGGCTCTGCTATGAAGACTGAGATTTGCTATCAGAGATTATGCACATATGTACACAAGAGGGCCCAGTGAAATCAACTCTTTGAAATAATGGCATTCCCTGACATTAATATGTTCGTCCTTAGCACTGCCCTACTACACATACCATATTCATTTCCCCAGGGTTGTGTTTTCATAAGCAAAATGTTAAAAAACTTTCAAGTGATGTCACATGACACCTGCAGAACTCAAAAGTATAATTGCATCTTACTTCTGACACGAGCTAAATCAGCAACTGAAGTTATATTCTGACCAAAAACAGTAATTACAGGAATGACACATAGACTTCATTTCAATAAAGTGTTCAGGCACCTCAGGTTTCATTAAAATGGGGCAGAAGACCACACTAATTCTCTCTTTGAATTTCAACCCTTCTGACTCCCTTCAGTCTCATTCCTTTGCAAGAGCACTATTGTCTAATTCCCTTCCCATTTTTCATGCTTCTGGTCCTTCATCCCAATTCAGATGCCTTCACCTTTTCTCTCCCCATCCCCTCACAATTGCATTCCCCCTTTCCCCCAACACACATGAACTGCCAAGCCTTCTCACTGCTTCCCTGTACAGACAAGGAAGCTCTCTGCTACAATATTCCTGCTCTGCAGTCACAGTTCTCTCTTTGCAATGTTCCCATGGGTCTCCCAACCCTAAACGCAGCTGCTCAGCCTGTACTAGCCTCTTCCACCTATATACCTACTACTTCCATCTCTTCATTCTCTCCACATTTCCTATCAAAAGCAATTTCCAGGACTACTTTTCTGTAGCTCCAGTTATTGCTTTCTGATATTAAAAGCACAGTTTCTTCTACAGTGCCGAGATCAAGCACCACTCCAGAAATCTAGGCTAAGTACAAAACGTCATTTTAAATTGTTGAAGTCTACACCCAAAAATAAAGTTACCACACAGCTCAGACTGCACAATCTTCAAGCTATTTTGGCCACAAACAGTTTTGAACTAGGTGTAAAGTGAGATAGGCTAAGCATGTCACATCACTGCCTTTGAATTTTGACATCCATTCCAATACCGTCCTAGCCACAGCATACAGTAATACTACAATGTGTCAAGTGCTTCACAACACTGCCCTGTGCTGTAAGAAGAGGGTGGAACCACAGGAACACCACTCAGCTAAACTAGGCGCTAAGTTCTCCTTAATCCTGTCAACCATTACAGCAAGTAGTTAAGACATTATTAACAAAGCTCTTGCCTTTCTATAGTGAGATAAAATAAATTATGCACTTTCCACACTAGCTTATTCTGTTACGATGACATGAGCTCTCAAGGTAATCTTAAGAATTTTAAAGAGGCTTGCTTGTTTCCATCCTGTAAAGAAATTTACATTTATTTCATCTTCCTACCAATCCTTAATCTGAACTGTTAAAAGCTTTGCCCCTCATATCCACACACCATTCACCTTCACTTAAATTTGCCTTAAAATATGTGTCACCTGATGTTGGACAGGCCAAAAATCAATACTGAAATCAATCATAACTAACATCTATTACATTCCGCCTGTGCTGCAACAATTTCCTGTAATATTTAGGGAATTTAGTTTAATTTCTAGTAAGCTACGCAGTTTTGAAGAGAAAGAATCCCTTCCTTACTTTTAATGTCAAGTACTGCCTAAAAGCTGGGGCAATCAAGACCCACCGACCTGCATAAACTAAGCGAATTGCTAGTACTTTGGAGTGGAGGGATAAATATGCAAGTAATCCTTTTAAGTTTGTTAACTACTACAGAGTAAGCGGTACAAAGTGACACTTTAAGAGGACAGTCAAACATATAGCACATCTCCTTGTCCCTCTCCTCTGCAAGAGCTTTCTGGCAATGATAACCTCAGAGTTAAGCACCACCTAAGCTTTTGCAAATTCAGTCTCACTTCAGACACAATACTCATCACCCCTCGTGCTGTTGAGGCCACCCTTCCCTAATTAACCTGTAACAGTCATCCACCACCAAATAGCCTGTGTCCTTTGGTCCAATATGTCTATGAGCTTGAACAAAGTGCTACACTTTCTTTTAATTTCCACACCAATTTTACACACAGCCAATTTATTTTCTATTCTGTTATTCTTCTTGGAATTTATTTACTCACCTGATGCTTTTATTCAGAGCATGCAAGATTTTGTTTAGCTAGAATAAACAGCCTCTTCTTTCCTTAGGTCCAGACTTTTGCAGAGCATCCTAGTTGTACTTTCTATGCCTGCTTGACTGGAACTGCCCTCTTGACTGTGAGTAGTCAGGATCCACAGGTGACATGCCCCAGAGGGTGGCCTGGATGTCAAGACTAACACTGTTAGTACTTCCTTGACACTGACTGACAATTCCTGCCTGATGCATAATGACACTCATGTTTTTCAGAACGATAACAAATTAGCAGCTCAGCCTCCAAACCACCAGTGTTCTCCTCCTACTGTAACTGAAAATTGAGCTTAAAAAACATTACCTCATCTCACGAAAGCTATTAGTTTACATTACGGATTTCCTTCACTGCAATTACTCCTTGTTCAAGATAACCTGCTACCTCACGTTCCTGTATCTCTTTTATTGTTAATAATGTCTTGAACCTTCAGTTTTGATTTACTGAAAAAGATTCAATAGCAACATGTTCATGAAATTTGACAGTCAAAAACTCTATCAATTTCCTTGCACGGTTAAACAACTCGTTTTCAGCAAGATCTACCGCCACCTCTTAAGCCAACTCCCTGCCCATCCCATAACTCTTTGAGATTCCATACGCTCCAGTGCAGTATTTTTCTACATAAAGGTCATACAAGATATTTATTCAAGCCCATAGAGTTTTGACCCACTGCATTTCCTCTGCCTCAAAAATGTTCTAAAACAAACATACATGAGGTTAGTTATTCCAGTTCTAACTTTGGAAAAATCTCCCCTCCACTAACTGTTGCCTTCAGCATTTATTATGAAGTCACACCCCACTAAGGGCTAATACTAACAAGCCTGCTGTAGGTCAGCACACTCTCTCACTGTCCTCAAAGGCATCATCAAATTTCATACTGTTTTACCGTTTTCCAGTCACAGAGTATTCTGAACCACCTCAATACAAAGCTAAATATTTGTTGCCAGCCTGAAACTTCATACAGCAGTTCTTTCAACATTCAGGGACAAATTCAGACTTCTATTATCAAAAAATATCCAATAGGAAAACTTAGTGACAAAGATGCAATAATTCTGCATATATGAACATTACTATGAACAGTTTGAAGTTATTAAACTCGCAGCCACAATCAAAGAGAACCTTTAAGACTTGTATCTCTGCACATTATTTTAAAATACTAATAGTAATTGTCAGGGCTAATTGTAACAATCATGTTCCTTCTCAAATACTGGAAGAAGCAGTTTAATTGAGATGGTGGGGAAGAAAAAACAGTCCTCACGATTTGAATTTCAAGTCATGCAGCTTCTGTCCTTGTTATTGTCTACTAATTTTATTTCTAGAATGAAACCCTATTACTAAAATAGGGTCAGTCTAAAAGCAAAAATCACAGGTACTTGGACATCTCAGAAAGATAATGCAATACAGAAGTGATCTGACACTAAGTTTTATACCTTCACAGACATCAATTTATTGGAAATTGAGAGGCATATTTCCCAAGTGGCCATTTCTGGTAAATGAGTCAAAGTAAAGAAACAATGGAAAAACTGCTACATGTGTATACCAAAAGTTACAAATAAATTTGCATTATTGCTCAATATACATCTATTAAACACAACCAAATATGGTATGCGAGCAGGTTCTGTATATATTAGAATGACAAATATCATTTCCCCATGGGGAAAGCTTACGCATTATAGTCTTAGAACAAGACAGAAGTAACATCAGAGACAGAAGAGAAATAACCTTATAAAAAAATACAAACACCTGAAATTTATTTGGAGTCTTCAAGAAAACCTGGTTACAATTCAAATCAAGTGCACCACTTGGTACCAAGTGGAGTCAAGTCTTTGTCTCAAATGTCTTTCTGAAAGAATGTTTCCAGCTCTTAGGTTACATGCACCTTCTGTTCTGTGCCTGGACTTTGGACATGTTCCATCTAACTACTGAAACATGTAATGGGGGAAAACCAAGAGAGGCCATTTCAGCCTGGCGGAGTTTACATTTCTATTTAGACTGTAAGCAATGCAGTGGAATGTGCCTGTCGGTACTCCCACATCAGCTTTCTTGATAATGATGACCTAAGAACAGCACATACCAGAAGTTACAATGGTTAACTCTTTGTGATACCAACAAATTTCAGATTCACCGAAACTATGGTATGAACACCTTTAAATAAAAACAATGAAGAAAAAAGCCTATCAATTCACTACTCTTCCAAATTCAAAAATGTGGGGGAAAAAACGACACTGCTGTCTTGAAATTAAGTCTTTATTTACAGTTGGTCACGCTACTGATATTCTTTGGGCTAAGCACTTAATTAGAACAAATTTGCAGGAATAAAATTGTGCAACTGTCTTCAAGTTTCTCAACAGACTTCAAGTCCATCAAGTTATTTCCATAAACAAAATCCACCTCCCTTCTTCCTTTACCCAGTTTTAGGGTATTTGGTTTTCATCCCCACTGCTACAAATACAACCACTGGGAAAAGAAAGTACCACCTAGCAGAATTATAGAGAGACTTAGAGCTGCAACTTCAAGAGCTTCATAAGCCTGTGCAGTTTGCTAACAAAGTGATGTGGGCTGTATAAAAGTCCTGTTTCTACAGAATGAAAAGGAAGTAAAACCTTTATTCTCCCTGTTTTCTGAAAGCTTAAGTATTGGGAGATACCATGAATGTTCTACCATAATTTTAAAGATGCTACTTACTGCTTGTTCAAAACTCCGAAATACTTAAGTTGTTCTTTTCAGTGTGTCAATAGGTTGTAAGTTTAGACCACTTATTCTGTCATTTTTGTATTAAATTTAAATCTCAAATTTACTAGTCTTGAGCATCAATGCAGTGCCAACAAGGTATTAGAAATGACAACTTAGGACTACCAATTTGCTTAAGCAAATGTCTCTCAAGTTTCTTCTTACCCTTGATGTTTCTTTTTTTTTTTTTTTAATGTTAATTTTCTCTATAATCCCCCCATGCCTTTGAAAGAAAGAAATCCTCTTGCGGTAACAATTTTGTATTCAGATAGCTGCTACGTGACAAAGCGATGCTCAGTATTTTTCAGTCTGCTGTCATTAGAATGTGACAAGTCTTCGATTCCATTTATGCTATGAAATGGACAAAGGCCAAGCTTTGAGTATCTTCCTTTTTCCCCATTCACTTTCCACTATTTGTGGTAGATAAGTATAAACCTATCTATGCATGTAAAAACATACTTATGTATATATGAATATTAGCCTAACATTAATATGTAACATATACCCTTAGATATTTAGAGCTTCCATAAATCACAACCAGGTACCACAAGCCCACAAAGCACAACCCTGAAAAATTCCCAACCTTAATTTTCCACTGATATGTTGAACTTCTCTCAAAAAGAAAACACTACACCTTATGCTTTGTAAGAGGTGATCCTGTTCAGCTCCAGTTTTCCAAACTCAGATTTCAGCAATAACATAGCAATAACAGTAAAAAATGAGAAAGTAAAAAACTAGAAACATATTTACAATATTCATAAGACACAGTATGTCTTTTTATCCATGTATCCAGTATCTATGTCTAGCAATTTCAGAAAGCACCTTCATTTTAAAAATGTATTGCTACATTATTAAATACATTGCTGTCAATTTGTCTTATGGATAATCATGCCATGTGATAGACATATTCAATTTCTTAAAAACTGACCTGGCACCCAGAAATTAATACAGTATGGAGCAAAATCAGATCTATAAATCAATGTCTTGATGTGAGAAACAGTTCCTTTAAAGCAACATAGAAAGACTAGTGAGGAAAATCTGTTCAGAGCAAAACTTATTTTGCTTCAATACTTGCCTAGATGATTCCCAGATTGACCATGGCTGTTGTTACTGTTTGTTCACAGACATAAAACTGAATGATGTTGGCAATTAAAGTAAAAACATACAGTCAGGCAGGCACAAACTTCATGAAGCTGAATTCTTCTGTTAACTTAAGCAGAATTTGGCTACAAATTTTCCTCAGCTTTGCTTCAAACCCTTTTGAGAACTGCACCTTGCGACACAGCAAAGCCTGCTGCTTAGGCAGACACCAAGGTCAGATACTCAGGAAGGGCCATCCTGGCAGATAAGCAGTCTCTCTCTGTACTGGTATGAAAGCCTAGTCCTCGAAGAACATAAATCTTCTGGTAAACCTCTTCTTTGTGTTAGCCCATAGCATAAGCCAGGCAGCCACACTCCCTGTTTCTTTTCAATAAAGCAATAGCAGGTTCTGCATTACCCCTACAGCAGTTCAGCATTGCAGCGGCAATAAAGGAGGCCGTTCTCATTCCTGCATGAAGGAGGTAACCAGCAGGGATAAGATGGGGGTATGCTGAAGGCAGGGAGAGAAATCAGCTGGGTCTGGAGTTTCAGAATGGTTCCCATTTATCATATTGCACTCACTGCTTAAAGGATGAAATGAGAAGCAAAGTTCACTTGTACAGTGCTGGACGTCAGGCCAAGCACTAAATTTAAAGCTGCATAAATACTTGATTGCAAGGAAGAATATACTGCTATGCACGGATCTCAAAAAGTTTTAAATTCCTCATTTTTCAAAGACCCTTGTGTAGGACAGGAGGGCAATTCTGCTAGCTCATTGACAGACAAGGCAATTCTTACAGGTCATGCTAGACGAGCAATGGAAATTATACACTGATGTGTTCTTCTTTCCATCATATACCTACTATACTTGTACCACACTCCTCAATGCTCTTCATATATATATATGCACACACACATACACATGTATATAAATATACATGTATAATATATAAAACATATACTAAAATATGAGACTAATTCTATATATATTAGCATGGAAACCATCTCTTGTACCTATCAACTTCTATTTCAATAAATATCCAACAGAAAAAGTTCAAAAATAAAACCAGTCTGCAAAGAGAACAGTAATAATACCTAGGAAAATACAGTTTTTGGGTGAAGTTTTGAATCTCCTGTAAGAAGACATCGCAAAATCTAAGATACTCAACACAGCAGCTTCCCCAGCAAAATGCTTCTCCTTACATAGGGTAAACTGGATAAACCAGTTATCATATACACAAATTCACATGATTATACTTAAATTCATGCATAGGTTTTTATCTGCATGGTCAGATAATTCCACTGAAAATTGATTGAGGAGTAAACATGTTTCTTTTGTTTTAATTTTTAAATTAACTAATACTTTTAATAGTACTAAAAGTTATAGACCGAAATATATTTTTACTGTATTCTGTAAATAAAGTACAAACCTCTGTTAATCCTCCTTCCTCGCCTCCCTCAGATAAAGAGACTACAGTGAAGTACAAAAGACTGAACAGAACTGTCCTAATAAGCCATAATGTCTTCACTATTTACATCATATTTGCATTTCAGAAATTACATACTGACATCACTACAGGAATTTACAAGGCCTCCTCCTCTGAGTACTACCAGTCCTTCGATGGGAGAAAAGGAGGAGCACATCCAAATTTGGAAGTTCTCTTTAAATATGAATTACTTATTCATAGCTGACAATGATCACCAGATCTGCTTCTTCATGGATCCCATATCATACAGAAGATCTTTTTTCAGAAACATTCTGCATGTCATGATTTAATGACATTTCAGTTGGTTGACTTTAAAGAAAACTGAAATAGCACTTTATAAATCTATTTCATAACCAGTAATTTTGCAGTTTGTAATGGCAAAGCTACATCTTCAGTATCTTTTGGAAATCACATGCCTCGGGGTCCCACATTTGATCTTCAGCTTTCAAACAACTTTCTATGTATTTCAAAAAAAGTAGATTTTCAAACTTACGTTGACTTTGAAGCTTTGTACTGAGCCATCCAAAAAGTGGACGTTACAGATTATTTCTGACCTGGTTTTCTCTTTTGGTAGTTCTGATGCTCGTATGTTATTTATCCTCCCACCTAAGGCTCGTAAACGGGAGTTCATAACTATTGCTGAATAACCTATAAAACAAAAATTATGTTTAATAACAGTTCTTATAATTCACTATGTTTCACTAAAATTTCACTACATTTTTTCAGAGAAACCCACATCATCACATTATGAAGACTTCATTACACTCCAAATACCTACAGCAACAAATGCTTCTTATAGAAAAGAAAGAGTTATAAAATTAGAACATTGTAAACCAGAACATAAACGCATGCATAGAGGGGCTTCCATGTTCTAAATGTGAACTTTCTAAAGAGAATCACAGCTAACCCCCGAAATGTATACTTAGGTTATGCAAGGGCTATTGCCTTAGTTTAAATCTGTAAAAACCCAAACACCTACTATAAAGCAGCAAGGCAATGCCAAGATGAGTTTTTATCATCAGTAACTAGTAAATCCCTCACCCCTGAAAGATTTCCCAGGTATTTCTATACTTAGCATACAAGTTTCACTACAATAAACGAATTCTGTTTACTCTCAACTGACAAAACAGTCTTGTGTTAACGCAGACCATATTCTGTTAAATAGCATTTTGTTTCAGGAATATATATACAAACACCATATGTAAGGCAACCAGAATTAACATTAAAAGCATGTCAATATTTTACAGCCTAGCATACATAAATTCATGAAGCCAGAAATTTATATCCAAGAACAATCCCCCCCCCAAAAAAGTTGTTTTGTTGGAGTTTGGGTTTTTTTTTTTAGAAAAAAATATACATGAATGCCAAAACTCTGAGAGCCAGTTTTCACAAATAAATAAAAAAACCCCAAACTAAACCCAAAAGCCCCACCAACCAACCAACAACAACAACAAAAATTCATTGAAATAAGAGATGAATTAAATACAGTCATGCCTGTAAACATTTCAAGCCTCTCTTCACCGGATCAGTTTACCAATTAACATCATCAGCATAACAGCAGCTGGCAAGCGAAGCAGAGGATAGTTTTAGAGGTTAATTACCATAGCAATTACCAAACCATACCTCACCTATTAGAGGCTGGCTACATAAAGACTTACATAGCATGAGGGTTTCCTAGACTGCTGGCCAAGCTAGACAGGAGCAATGTCAGGACTATTTTGCAATCTTCCCTCATTTGTGTGTCTGCCTTAAAAGGTAGGCTGGCTTTGCTTTTAGGCAGCTAAAGAAACTTAACAGTTTAGCATAAAATCACTTTGAATTCAAAACCATATCTACTCATACACCACTACAAAAAGCAAATGTGAAATGCACGAAGAGCCGTGAGATGCCAAATTGTATAGGGTACCAGAGGCATCAAAGCAGCTCAGTGGTCAATCCTCGTGTAACCTATATTTGAAATAGCTAAACCAATGCCCTTCTCACAGAAAACTCAGAAGTCAGACTCAAAAAAAAAAACCCATTCAACAAGTATTCTCATACTTTTTTTGGTCAGCGAATTGATAGTTTGCTGTTGTATATTATCTAAAATCAAAACCAAGTTGCCAATACTCATTTATTTCACCAGCATATTGCATTTTTTTCCTAAGAGCAACAGTATTTTCCTGTGCTTTCCTGAAGACATGGTTTTGGAGCTTTGTTTGTTTGCTTTGCCTTTTTTGGTTTCTTTTGGTTTTAAAGAAGGAAAAAATGGAAAAGGGCATCTTTAGGTGAATTCTGAACAGTATTTTCATATAAATCACTATTCTTATTGCTTGGAAATTCTTCTTCATAGTCTGCAGTTAAATAATATAAAATCATATGTTAATTTATATTTTTATCCAGAAAATTGACTTTATTATTCAGAAATCATTGTTGCCAAATAAAACATGCAGTTATGTAATTATCAAGGACATACATAAAGGTGAAGGCAGATTACAACTGTACACAAAGCCCTCATTTTCTCTAGTTTTCTAGCAGCTAGGTTTTAAACTACTTATTCAGCACATCTTTCATCAAAAAGCCAGATGACTACATGAATTATACTGCACATTCTTTTCTCTCCTTTACACCCTCAGAAGTCAAAAAAAAACCCAAAACCCCTCAACAAAAAAAAATCCCTTTTCATCTGCAGAGATAGCTCTCTACCCACTAGTCCACTGATGGGTAAAAGCAGAAGGTAATTCTTTGCTGTGGTCAGGTTTTTGGTAGCCCCATTCAAAGCTTTGTCAGCCTGGCTCTCAGAGCTTAGTCTGCAATGCAACATCTAACACTCCTAGAACTTACAGACCTCTCTGCTCTTGAGAAAATGGTATTTGACCCTTCTGCTCATAGTCCCCAACCTTTCTCACCTGTCACCCCCAACGCTTCCTCTCTCACACTTCGACCATTCCCTTTTGCTAAGTATGTCCTACTTCTCTTCCACCTTAGCCTGGCTTCAGCAGAGAGCAACGACCATGTAAGTCTCCAGCACTTAGTTCCTCATCTGCCTGGAGAGAGCAAGAAAATGGTGCTCAGCCCCTGCACTCCTAGTGCAGAGTGTGCTGCAGGAACAAGCTGTGCTTGGAGACCCTGTGGAAATTTTGATATCTAATCCTAACCACTTTCCAGAAGAGCATTATTTTTTCCAAGTGTTACTGTATAGCTAGATCTTGTTACTCACTTGTTCAAGCTTCAAATATATAAAAGCAGATAAAATAGGATCAATAACATTTATATATATACATGCTTGCTATCCAGAAAAAGCCCCAATGCTCCCCTCCCCAACCAAACTCTTTTATAACTGTCAAAAATTACACCTGAAAAAAACAAACTAATTATTTTTATCTAACTGACTGTGCATAGCAGCACAAGTAATTACAGGTCCATTCCATATCAAGGTCCCTTCTCTGTTGAAAGCTTAGCATGACACCTGGAACCTAGCCCATACTCAAGGTAGATCTGGTAGGCTAGGCATAGGTCCCCTGTGTTCTTCATAACTTAAACCCTTTACATTTCTTCTCTACTTATATATCAATTTCTACATGAACTTCAACCACTGCCCCCAATAAATCATATTATACTCTAAACTCAAGCCCAGGTGTCTGTTGAATGCTGTCAGCTAGACACAAGAGATGACAGGAATTTCACCCTAAAGCTGTCGGTGACAAAGATGAAATTCTATTTCAAAGCATTTCACAAAATAAGAATTGTGAATGGTACCAAAGAGAGTGCACGACATGCATTGTTATTGCTGAGCAGAAGCAATGTGTCCTTCAGCAACTCAGACCTGCTCTTTTCTATGCCATAAACCTGTTACCAGTCTGTCTTCCAGCATCCATAGAAACTATCCAAGAACTAAGAGTAAGATGTACTTACAAACTTCTGTTCATTACAAAATCAGAGAACTGCTTAAAGTTACAGTTGGTTTTTATGCTAGTTCTTCACACCTACATTTATTTTAGTATCTTCAGGTTGTATACTGGGTGCCCCAAATGATATAGTACCTCTGAGATTCATCTCAAGAAATTCAAATCTGCTAGTGTGACCAATTTTGAGTTCACAAATGAAAACTTGGAATTCCTTGATTTTTACAATTGTATGTAAAATAAAACCAGTAACACAGTCAGAGTTCATGCTTTATGTTTAGAATGTGCAAAGAGTCCCAGCTGAGGCTGTTCTTGACGGAGCCAGCTGACCATGGAAACTATGCCAAGGCCAGGATAAAGAGCTGAGTGACACCACAGTCTTTACTCAACTGGAGCTCAAACCGCCTCATGAAGCCCCAGGAAACTGCCACCAGCTGGAAGCCCCAAGCAGAGAAAGCCAGGCTCTCTGCTTCCCACCTACATGTCCTTCAACATGACTGCAGACAGCAGGCTCCTGAAGGAGCTAATTTACAGGTGTCACACCACAGGCACCAGCCTAAGTCATTTTGTGTGTCCTAGCTTAATAGGCCGTATGCTCAGTAAACCTGTAAGGAAACAACTTTGTAAAGTTTTAGTCTCAAGGGCAAGGAAAGGAGAAGGAACAGAGGTGAGCAGCTGAGTTAATTAACACCTGCTCTACTTCTTTTCTACCATATATACTCATGTTTAAAGCTGTATTTTAAATAGGCCCAGTTTACTGAAATGGCTTATCAACCACACTGCAACATAAAGGGGTTCATGGAAACTCATGGAGCTACCTGCAATGGCAACTGCTTTTGCGAGAGGCCAAGGGTCACTGAACTCTCAGGCAAGACCAGATGCCTGCTCTAAAAACCAGTGATCAGCCTCTAGCCCTGAGCAACCAGCATTAGCCATCATACGTAAATCCCAGCTCCTGCTTCGTAGCCTCAGGCTAATTCACAAACCAAATCAACAAACTCTAAGACAAATTTGATTATCATTGACAAGTGCATAGTTTAATAATTACTGCCCTTTCTCTAAAATAAACATCTCAAATCCAGAAAGTTGAGAGTTATATTTTAACTTAAAACCAACTCCAAAACTCAGTTATTTTTACTTTAAGGTATAAAACACATGTGGAATTTTAACCCAAAATAAAACCACACAACTTGAAGGCTTAAAGGAGGAAAAAATACAGCTACAGGAAGAAGTTAATGTTTTCCAAGTACTTTAAACACAATTCTGGACAAGTTTGGTTATGCATGCCTTCTCCTACAGTAATGCTGCAGTCAAGCAGAACAAAATTAATGTGTTTACCTCATCTTCTGTATTGAAGACTGACTTTTAAAAAGACTTTTTCCTTGCCAGCTTTTAATTTCTTTGCAACTCACTTCGGAATTGTTGGTAAAGAAACTTACAACCTGATTCTCATTATAACTACCATTAACATGTTTGATACCAAGGAACTAAATCATGACCAGATTTGCTGACTTAAGGATGTTCTACATATGGTGTGATTATATAAAACTGTGAAGAGTTACTTTTAAAAAAGAAATCGTTATCACTATTTCATTGGGTAAATGGGAATATTTCTACTCCTGCAAGTAGATGCACTCATGTTTTTTTCTAGAAGCAGACTACCACGTTCTTTCTTTATAGAAAATCAGGGTTTCTTCATAGTCATGGCTGAAAATGTATAGTACCACACTGGGCTTTTGAAAATCGTAAGGAAAGAATCTGTGGGAAGGTTGTTTATGAAAGGATATGCTTCCACACTCTTT
>NW_010413288.1:0-28241 GCF_000710305.1 Buceros rhinoceros silvestris | reverse complement strand
CTTTCACTGTTTGAGTGACCACCCCTGACAATGAAGGTAAAATGTAGTAAAAACGTAGCCAAGTCTTGTATGTCCTTTCAATAGTTATATTTTATGGTTACCTATACCTCTATTTAAAAGATATTAAAAAGTAAATGAGAATACAGAGGCATAACAAATTAAAGTTGTCTTTGTATCAACGTATAGCCAGCCCTAAGCCAACCAATACAAAGGCACTTCGGCATCCACCAGCTTTCCCTATTTGCTCGTTAAAATTATCTCCCAAATTATCCTCAGAAAAAAAACAGCCCTAGTGAACCTGAAATTTTTGTTGCAATCTATATTCTGATTATTCCCATGTACTTAAGAATTACTCACAAACTTCAAAGCCATATCTATCATCTTAATGAGGGTTGAATTATCCAGCCAGATTTTCCAAATACAAGACTAAAGTTTAACTCAACACCCATGAAAAACAGCTATTGTTTTCACTTTCTGCAGAGTCTTTTCTGCATTCCCAATAAGAAACTAGATGTCCCCCCATTAATATAAAATTCAGCTCTAATATTTTGCAGGAAAATTCTGTATGGTATTTAACCACAACACAATATTTGCAAGTTTCCATACAAATTACTGGGCATTATTAAAGCAACAACTAAAGTAAAAGATAAACTTCATTTTGAGCAATGTACAAATTATCACTTTTTCCTTATCTACAGTCATTTCCTACAAACTTTTCCTGACATACTGATCATAAATTATATAGAAAATAAATCTGGAAGCCAGAAGTATCACGATGTGATGAAACTTATCGCTTGAAACAAAAAATCAATTTAACTATAAATACAGAAGAAGCATGAAAGCCTTAGACGAATAGGCACTACAGCCTGCAGTGTAAAAATTCCTCCAAGTTGAAACACAAAGAATAAACAGACCTCTTGCAGTATCTATCTCCTCACACAACTGGACTAAAGGTTAACATCCACACTGAAAGTTTGTATGTGTATGCAGACACACACATATGATCTCCAAAGCAGTAGCTGCAAGTTTTCCAACCATCACTCTTAAAACAGACAGCAATATCACTATAATAGAAGCTCTTCACCCCAAAATTGAAATCAACATTAAACCAATTAAAGATTCAACTTGCTTATATTTGCTTCCAGCAGCTAACATTTGTGATACATTCTAGGACAGCAAAATTATTTACTTGTCACATAAATAATGAATAGGTCTAGCAAAGCACTTTGAGAATATAAGTTATCAAAAATGGCATGTATAAGGTTTCACCCATTCTAGTTACCATCTTAAGTTTTCCAGAAAAACAGATCTTACAGGCAGAGATTCTTTACACAAAATGATTCCACTAAGTAAAAAATAAAATTATATGCATAGGCATTTTTAAATTACACCTTAAATAGGTATGAAAATACCTGTACTAACAAATATTCTCACACATATCACCAGCCCTAGTGAACTAGTCAGAACTAGTAGAGAACAAAGAAAAAAAATTTCTTCCATAGTAAAATGTATGATACTACGTATTCATCTGATAGCTCTTTATGATGGAGTTCATCTACAAATGAACCCTCACAGTAGGCCATATCTAAGGTGAGATCTCCATTTGCTTATTTAGAACATACTTGAAAACATCTTAGTTTTAAAAAGGTAGTTTCGAGAGAAAAGCATCAATTTAAAAATAAAAACCAACCATGAGTAATTTTGAATACTCTTTGCTAGATTCCAGATTTTGTGGAGCTTAATTTTTTATTTTACTTTTAAAAGCCAGTAAGTAGACGAACTGGATTTTTCCTATGTCTAGAAATCAGGTACCTACAACCGCTCAGTAGTCATTGCCTCTAAGAAAAAATCCAATACATACAGTTGAATAAATGAAAAATATCTTCACACCACTGCAAGAGGTTAGGTGCTTAATTAGCTCATAAGATTCAAGTGCTTTGCAAGCCTTCCCTGCGTGTCATTTAGCCTTCCATCATAACACATCTCTGTTAAACACACGTTGCAAAGTGTTTTCAAGAGAAATCCGGCTATTTGGAACTCTGGATTCAGCCAGACCAATAAGAATGTCAAAAACGGACTGGAAGAGGCAGGTGGCAGAGGAAATAAGCCTGAGTTTCAGTTCTAGCATTACACTATATCTTGACTGACACGTCCCTAAGATCCCACTAAGCCAATAACATACTGAAGGCAATGCCAGCCCTGTGAGAAGCTGCAAATACCTGCTGCAGGTAAGCCCTGAGGCACAGTAAGCCACCCACTCTTAATTCAATTCTGCTGCCTGGTACATATGTGCACTCATGCAGCTGGATTAAGGGAAATGCTTCTGTTAGGGACCATCCAGTCTCTCCAAGGATGGCAGAGAGGGACAGATGACAGTCTCAATGCTCTCAAAATACCATACAGGTGTAACACAAAAAAGGCTTTACTCTCTTCATACTGTTAATTATACATTATATTGGTTAAGTTACTGAAAGCAGAGCTGCACTTACAGTGACAAAGTAACAACACTAAGTAAATGAATTATTCTTTAAAAAAGGAATATTCATGTGAAATGTTTGTGTTGTATATATTATATATATTCATTGTTGTATATATTATATATATTCATTTTGAGACAGGTTTTGGAGACAAAGACTCTACCCTAAACTTTTCCTAGATCCTTCTTCCTCTTCTCCACTTCTTTCAAAAAGTTTTCATCAGCTGGAACCTACAGATTTTTTCCTGAAAAGTCTTAAAACGCATAGGCTTCAGGCATACCAGCAGCTTTTGCTCTTAAGACTGAAAAGGACACAGACAGGCCAGCAATAAAGTAGGACAGGTGGTATTATAGGTTAATAGAGATTATTTGGCCAAAATAGGCACATTCTTTAGATAGTCATAGCCTTTACAAGCAGGGAAGAAAGGAATTATAACAGCCTCTCAGCAACATGTGCAACAGCAAGACTGGGTACCTGAAAACTTAATCTTGAAATCAGATAACCTAAAGGTAATTAAATTCTAGAGGAGCTTACTGGTAGAAAAGCAATAGTGATCATTGATTTCAGTACTTGGGTTCTTAACATCTTTTAATCCAACGTCTGAGGAAAACAGACACACACGTCGGGCACATTTGCAAAAGATCAAACCAGGTTTTATGAATGACCCTTCAGACTTCAAGGGTGTGAATCTCATCATGCCAACCTTACTGACACTACTTTATATACATCGAATCAAACCATGCAGCTAAGTCATGGCAGGATCCAAAATGTCATCTTACACAGCACGAAGCATTACTGTCAGACCTCAGATACTGGATTAGCAACAGTACAAAGATACCATCTATGAGATGCAGAGAGAGAGAGAAAAGACAAACAAATGGCAGGAAAAAGCAACTTGAAGTAGTAGCAGAGACCTGCTCCTAACACTATTCAAGTACTATAAGATACAGGTAAGAATGAGACACGCTTGTAATGCCTTCACATTTTCACTAGTTTTTATTGCTCATATAAGAGACATTTATGATGTTCATTTTTAAAGACCCATTCATAAAATAACACCTTAAGCCAGTGTGTTCAGGGCAATAACAGCTCGTTGCTCCATTTCCTGCAGCATGTCAATCAAAGAATTCAGGAACTCTACAGCTTCCTCTGTTGGCTGCCTTAGCTTTAAACAGCACCAATACACAGAGTAACAGCTCTCCAAAAAGTGAAAGAGCTATCACTAATTTATTTTCTAAATAATGCCTTTTTGAGGCGACAAACAACACTGCATGAACTCAAATTCGAAATTGCAGATTGCATGTGAAAGCTCAGCTTCCTCATCTTGATAGCGTCTTAGGTGGACAACACTGAAGAGTAAAAGAACATGAAAACCTGAGTCAAAGTGGAAGCGGAGCACTGCAGTGTCCAGGAACCAACATTTCCCATAAACAGTGCAGGTTAGACAGAATGATACGAAGGTGAATTTTTTTTTTTTAAACTGCCACGTCGTAAAATCAAATACGAAGTTGTGTCCACATGTACCATTTTTTGGTAACTAAATAATGCTATCAGTTTAAATATAATAAGTAATTTCTGCCTTCAAATTTTCAAAACCAAACAAGTAAGCATTCACTACTGAATTTTACAAAGGCAAGCTACTAAAATATTCTGAAACCTCAGGTATCAAACTAATTACCGTAAGCAAACTTAAATACAAAAATACTCTTTTAGCAGCCAATAAACTGTATTTCATGAAACTGTTGTATGACAGATGAGAACCATCATGTCAATTTTACTGCCAAGTTGTGATACTTAAGCAGAACTTTTATCATCTGCATTACAGATTCATGAAGGGATGTAGAAAAACAAACCACCAAAAGTCTTCTCTAAGGATTAAAAGAGATATATCCAAATCACACTTCTAAAGGGGAAATTCTACTGTTTTATTATACCCATTGTATGATACTAGTTAAGCATTCAAGAAACTATCTGTGCTACTTCTACTGATTTTATAAATACAGGGAAAAACCCCTTTAAGTAAACAGTGATTATCTACACAAATGTGACAGTATCTGCTAGGCTTGCAGGTCAATACTAATCTCTACCTCCTCTAGTGTAAAATAAATAAATAAACAGAAATTTCATTTCTGAGAAGTCACAGTGACAAAACTTTGCTAAGAATGCCGGAAAAGCATCAAGCTGGTGTCAGGGGAGGTTATGGAGCAGATCATCTTGTGTGTCATCGTGCAGCATGTGGAGTTATCAGGCCCAGTCAGCATGGGTTTATAAAAGGCAGGTCCTCCTTGAATAACCTGGTCTTCTTCTATGACAAGGTGACCCACTTAGTGGATGAGGGAAGGGCTGTGGACATTGTCTACTTAGACTTCAGTAAAAGTTTTTGACACTATTTCCCACAGCATTCTCCTGGAGAAACTGGCTGCCTATGGCTTGGATGAGTGTACTTTCTGATGGAAAAAAAAAAATGGCTGGATGGCTGGGCCTAGTGAGTGGTGGTGAATGCAGTTAAATCCAGCTGGTGGCTGGTCACAGGCAGTATTCCCAGGGATCAGTACCGAGGCCTGTTCTCTTTAACATCTTTATCGATGATCCAGACAAGGGACTCACCTTCAGTAAGTCTGCAGACGACACCAAACAAATTTTCCTGTTAATTTTGCAGTGCCACAACCCAGAACAGACAAATTTCACACAGCTAGGACTTTGCTCTGTATCATCACTAACTCTCATGGAACTATGAGAAAAAAAAGACATATGAGACCATTTCAATACGAAAACAGTTGAAATGAAGGGATGAAATTCAGGTGAGGCAAAGCTTATGGCTGAGAATGATGTATATATATGGGGTGCAGAGAACTGCACTCCAGAGAGATCATTTTTGCAAAGATGACTGAGGAAAAAGGGGTGCACAGCATACTGGATGATGAAACATTACACAGCTGAAGATTCGTGAAAGGACATGTGTGGGATTTCTTCAAGAAAATGGACATATTTGGGGCAATCCAGAATCTTATTTTGAGTTAGCAAAACTATAATTCTAAAGTTCGCTTAAAGTCTGCTTTTAAAAGTCTGCTTTAGCAGCGAACAGAACCTCGGCTCTCAGGTAGCAAAAGTGCAGTTTTACAAAGTTCTTTGTTTGAAATTACTTATCAGAGCTCTGCAGCTCAGCTATCAAAACTTTAATTAGCAAGGATCTTTGTTTAAAAAACTGCTGAGAAGTAAGAACTGAGCCAAGGTCAAATATCTTATTAATTGCGAGCAGGTGTGTTGAACAAGTTTTCTAAGTGAGCTAATTAAAGGGAGGGCTTTTCATTAACCTAATACATAATTAATGACAAGTAACGAATCATACTGCCTAAAAATGATGTAACCGATTACTAATGAATTAACTTTTTTAACCAGTAACGAATCACAATGTTTAGATATGATGTAATGGTGTTTACTAATGAATTAGCTATGGTATACAAATAGAGCTATTTGGGAATAAATGGGACACCAGTTGATACCAAATTGGTACGTGTGGCTGTATTGTGTCTAAGCCCCCTGCGTCGTTTGTTTTTTAACAGTATGAGGTTCAACAAGGACAAGTGCCAGGTCCTGCACCTAGGTCACAACAACCTCCTGCAACACTACAGACTTGGGGAAGAATGGCTGGAAAGCTGCCCATCAGAAAACAACCTGGGAGTGTTGGTCAACAGCCAACTGAATACGAGCCAGCAGTGTGCCCAGGTGGCCAAGAAGGCCAACAGCATCCTGAAATAGAAATAGTGCATCCAGCAGGAGTAAGGAAGTTATTGTCCACCTCTGCTTGGCACTGGTGAGGCCACACCTTGAGCACTGTGTCCAGTTTTGGGCCCATCACTACGAGAAGGACATTGAGGTGTCAGAGCCTGTCCAGAGAAGGGTAGTGAAGCTGGTGAAGGGTCTAGAGCACAAGTCTTATAAGGAGCAGCTGAAGGAACTGGGGTTCTCTAGCTGGGAGAAAAAGAGGCTCAGGGTAGACCTTATTGCTCTCTACAACTACCTGAAAAGAGGTTGTAGCAAGGTGGAGGTCAGTCTTTTCTCCCAAGTAACAAGAGAAAATGGACTCAAGTTGAGCAAGGGGAGGTTTAGATTGGATATTAGGAAAAAATTTCGTCATTGAAAGGGTTGTCAAGCACTGGAACCGACTGCACAGAGAAGTTGTAAAGTCACCATCCCTGGAGGTATTTAAAGGATGTGTAGATGTAGCGGTGAGGAACGTGATTTAATGGTGACTTCACAGTGCTGGATTAACGGTTGGACTTCATGATCTTAAAGGTCTCTTTTAAACAAAACGGTTCTACGATTTTAAGTTCCCATATGTTTGCTATGTGAGACATGCTGTTTACTGTTAGAGGACATCAGTTGGAAGTTACTATTTATGAGTTAAAAGACTATACTGAATTAACATTTCATTTGTTAATGCAATATGATGGCCTATAAATAAAAACTGCAGGTAATAATATCTGAGTTGACTCCTACAGGTGTGATAAAAAAAAAAAAAAACACTAGCTTTCCAAAACAAGCTTCTCATCTCAACTGCATGTCCTAAGTAATTTTTTTCCTATATATTAACCAGTCCAATAAAAGACCTTTTTCTACAATTTTTACCTCTGCTTAACACATTGTTTCTCATGTCAAAACTACAGTTGCCAAACATTCATTCTTTTCAACAGGACTAACGTTAACATACCATACTTTTAATCCTCTTTCTTTACAGAAGTTTAAGCTGTTTCTTAAAGAGTGGGAAAGAAACGGTTTGTCGACAGAACACAACACTGTGAATTTAGGTGTCCATATTCTGCTTCTGATGTTGCCACCAATGGCATGTTGTGAACAGGTCACTTTCCTTCTCTGCAAACTGAACAAGGATCATGACTGAAGTAATTGCCAAAGCATATTTTTTAAACACTTGAAAAAGGCAGCATGTTGTAGGTAACTGGATTGTGAATAAAGAGCTTAAGAATTTGTTGTCACAGTGCCATCTACTTCCACAGCACAACTGGAGAGTTTCTAGGAAATAACTGAACAGAGCTTAAATCCACCATCTCAGATTCTGTCAGCAGTGGTGTGTGCCATCCATTGCCAAGGAGGGAAGTAAAGGAGAACACCTTAACCGTTGAAATAGATTAATGCCATAGAAAGCTAGCTCAACTTTTAAACAAAATGGAAATTCCATGAATTTCAGTGATGCATTATTAAAAAACCCGAAAAATAGCCTGAATTTACAGATGGCTGAGATTTCCTTCTTACACAGGCACAGCTGAGAAGTGGATCAAGAACATACAATCAAGATCAAGTGGCAGGTCACTTGAAAACAGAATGAAAAGCAAATAGAATGTAAAGAGCAAGAGGAGAAAATCTGGAACATCACCACACAGCAGAATGGAAAGCCTGCACTGGTAAAGTTCTACCTTAGAATAACTTCGTATTTTCGTGAGAGTCTACCTCATCTACATATTAAATCAATAAAACTGTGAAAAGTTTGTAAGTGCTGGGACCTCCAGCTGCCTGAGGGTCATCTTAAGTATTCAGATATAAAATACAGCTACTCATAGTGGTGTCTTCACAAGTTTACGTGCATAAAAACCTGAAAGTTTCCCATTATCATTATTTGCCCATCATGACTGTTAAAGATTTCTAATATTGCCCACGCATTAGCTAAAACAATTTTTATTGCTTTCACAAACCTCAGAACAGGCAAGTAACAGCCACCAAGACCAATGTCAAGTTTTCTGCTGCTAATGGTACTCTGCTGACAAACAGGTTAAGTAATATTTAATTATATGATAGATTTTGATCAGAACTCTTGATCCTATACTAGACAAACGCAAATGGAAGTTTTCCACTGTTACCCAGTGTTTTCCATTAACAGCCACTACTCGATTTGCTTCTCAACATAACATAGTACTGTGTGCCATTGAAAAACTTTCGAAGAAAAAATTTCATAGCTGGCTGCAAAAAACCCAGGCAGTATTTTTTTCATGAGAACACTTCTGCTGCAGAAACATCCAGATCTTAGAAGAAAGCTTATCTTGTACATTGTGTTAATGAACAAAACCCACTCTTTAGAATTACTGTGAATTATCTTTCCACACCCAGACTTTTCTCTCAAATCTTAAATATTCAAAATTCACAGACCTATTTTCTATACATTCTTGCTTCATCTGTTTTATAATCCATGTTCTGTCATGAGCTTTTGAAATATATTCCCTCAAACATGACAGAGGAGTTCTGCTATTAAGCTTATGGCCACAAAAGGTCCCCAAAGAGACATGGAAAAAAGCACTGGAAATAATGCAGTTAACCACAGAATACTATTGAAAAAGGTAAGATGATAGAATAACCTAAGCACAGAAAATCTTCCTTTAGAAAAACAAGGGACACAATAGCAATCAGAAAATTACAAGTTGTTATGTTACGGAGGAAAGTTAAAACTGACAATCTAACTTCAAGCTATAAGGACAGAAAATTTTTCTTTTATACACTACGATCAAATTCAATTTATCCCCCAAGACTGTTCACAATGACACAAGTTCAGAAGATCCTAAAGCCTCAAAAGAACAGTTTGTCTGAAAGAATTTCACAAAAGTTCTACCTCTCAAACTACTGGAAAGAAATTGAAAATGTGTTGCAAAAGTCTCTTGCAACTTAGAGCCAGAACCTAAACAACATGATGAAATTAAAACACCTCCTGATACTTTGATCAGAACTGTTACATATTCAGATTAGCAAATCTGAAGGCATTCATGTATGAAATTTATTTGCCACGTGAGAGGAGAGGGGGAAAGGAACTTCTCCAGAAAGTTTACAAATATGATGTTTTATGAGTCTTCAAGAAAAAAAGCAAACAGACACTGTGAAAAGCCTGCCTATGAACATCCGCACTTTGTAAACAACTGTCCTGGAAGAACAGTTTTCTGCTATTCTTTATCTTCATCTCATCTTCCTCCCCATTTATGACTAGCTGACAAATTTGTATTTTAAGCTTACTAAAACGCACCTCTTTTTACTCCCCTTTTGGTTTGTTGCAGAGACTTCAAAACATCTAGGATCACATCAGTTTGTCATCTTCTATCTAATGAGATCAAAATGTTTGCCAGGACCTGCAACAGCACTGATTGCATATGGCTTTTGCATAAGAATTTCTCCTGCACAAAGAGAATAGGTAAACAGAAAGAGAGCAGCACTGCCACCGAAAATGGCTAGCCATTTTGCCAATACCTGCACATGCTTGGGTGTCCCCACTTTAAAAGATGAAAGCAATTCCTACTCACAGAGAAGAAAAAAAATTGAGTAAACATACGAACAGGACAAGTTCTAGCTTGCAAACAATCTGTGCTTTCTGTTTTTCTATCAGCATTTAAACAGTGTATGCTTTAGACCAGCAAAATCTAAACATTTACATCTTCACATCCCTGTTAGGCAATTTTTTCGTCACCCTACAGGATTAACACACATACAGTGACCACAGCAAACCATAGCACAGAGAACCCATTCTGAAAAGCGTTCATCTAAAATCTTGTGTCGCCCCTGCAGCACAAATGCAGTGGCAGCTACCAGTTCCTTCCTTTCAACAAATTAATTAATTTAAGCACCAAACAGTCAAAAAGCAGCCACTCAGTCAGCATGCAATGCAGCTTTGGTGCTGAGCTTTGCCACAGGCTGCTGGCTGGCCGGCCAGCATGGCCAGATGTTCCCTGGCAGAACAGAACCCCTCCCTGGACCACAGCAGGCAGAGCACCCTTCCACCATCACAGCTGGGTGAGAACATTGGGCCAACTTTTAGGCTAAACCTTCTGCCATGAAGCTACTAAAGCGATACACTTATTTTTCTCAGTTGTGCGAGGAATAAATCCATAGAGCTGGCAAAGAGGGAGTCTGCCTATTCCAGTAGCTACAAATGATGTGAACAGGCACAGGTGCTGTTCTGACATCTGGTGTCCAACCCCAGCTCAAGGGGAGCATATTGGGAAGCTGGAAACCTGAGGCCATTGAAGGGGATACCCACCGGGAGCCTGAAGGAAGGCAGGAGCCACGCAAGCCACAAGTGGAGTTTGGAGGAGTAAGATGAAGCAGGATAGAGTGTGGTTTTGGAAAGCTGACTTGGTAAAGAGATGCTTCCTCTTGAGCGGAGTACTCCTCTGGATTTCATTTTTTAATTTCTTTTAGGTTTTTAGTGGTTTGTTGGGTTTGTTGTTTTTGCATCAACTCTCCTACTGACATATAGTCCCTTTACAAGGAATTCAAGCCCACTTAGGTGTTTTTTGTTAACTTTTAATGCAGCTATCCAACAAATGAGCATTTATAACAAAGCTTCCTGTTGCTATCTGAAGTAATGCAAGCTCTTGAACCTTGTATTTACAAGGCTGTTAAGAGCTCCCATGCACAGCCAGGCTCACAAAATTTACAGAATTAAACAATCTCCTTTGAGGTTGAGAATATGTATCTATTAGCCAGTTTGTATCAACTGCTGCTGTTTGGTTTCAGAGTTTTAAACTTGGAGGCTAGTTTGGTTTTTAAGTGTCATATCAATTAATACATGAGACAATGCCAGGCATTTTAAATACACACACTCCAAATTCTGCCAAGTAGATCTGACATTCTCCAATCCTTCCTATTTCAGTTTTTGTATTCCTGGCTGGCAGGTAGGATATTTATCTACTACCCACGAAGCAATCTTAGCATGCTGTGGCAACCGATTACAGAGGAATGCAGGCACCAGGCCAGCAGCGTTAGTTTATACTGAAACAGGAGCAAAACAGGGAGAGCTTTGCTTACAATGCTGAGATCCGGTATCTTTCTCCCGGTTTCCCCACCATTAGGTGCATGGCAGTGATAATGAGTAATGTCCCCCAACAGGCAAATTCCTCAAAACTTAATGTGGAAGGGCTGGGAGAGGCGAAGAGGGAGGTGACTGCAGCACCTTATCGAGTTAGAGCTATGATCACAGAACAGTTGGACTGACAAATAGGACAGAAGTCCACCACCAATAATCCTTTCTTTCACAACCCTGCAAAACACCAGAAGTATATTTTAAAGGAATGGCATCAAAACAAGGGCTACTTGAAAACACAATCCTGTATTTCTGGTTTTGCTTAAGGCTAGTCAATTGACCAAAAGGAAACAATTCAGCAAACCAATGACAAACAGCCCATTTCCCTGAAAAGAGCTGATTGTCATGAGAGCTTTAAAGGAGAAATTAATTTCAAATCGATTCTTCAAACAATGTTGTCAAACTTATTTTAGCTCACTAACTGAATAAAGTAGATTAACAACTTGATTTTGAAAGCTATTAGCTAAATCTTTATATATATTTCTAATACTTCAGCTTATGCTGTGATCAGTAACAAAGGTCATGACCCCTATTTCAGATTGCCTACTCTAAATTACACCTGTATAAAAATACTCAGCTTAGTTTATTTAAGCTTAATTGCTTTCCTAGTGCAAAACATACCTTGTTGTGACCAGGTAAGTGGTCTGCTTGCCCACAAGAGCTTTCTGAATGTCACATCAATATTTACACATGCTGAATGCACTCAACCCATGCCTGATCTGTGGAATCAAAGTACAAATTCTGGCCTATGCCACACACACTTTATTATTATTAAAACCCAAGAATTTCACCTAAGCAAGTTTGTCACTTGCAAAAAGGAGATGGGGATTCAACTTCACCGTGTAATGGGAATTAACTGCCAAATCTAGACAAAAGCTCACTGAAACTGATAAGCAAAGAAAGTCTCTAACCTTCAACGAGGGTAAATTCACACAGCAGCACAGTCTCCCCCTTTTGAAGCAATATGACAAGACCAGGAATCCTTTCAAAGCAAAGGCAATTTGCAAGACTAGACAGAATAAGCTGTAGAACATTTTGTTGGGGACTGAATGCAATGACAGGATGGCTGCCTACCCTGAGATAGCAAACGCAAAGCAGCACAGCAGCATGCTTGAAAGAGATTTCTAAGAGACCTTCATAGCAGAGCTCTGGCTGGGAAGCAGTTCAAAACCTTGAGGAAAAACCTCCTGGTTTAATTCTTACTGCATTCATGAAGAAATGGCTTCCCTTTCCATAAATTTCAAAAGCATTATATCAGACAATGTTCAAATGAGAAAATAAATCAGAACAGATAGGACTAATTGAATCAATAACAGTGCAGGCTCTTAAGTGTATAGGGGGTTTCAAGCAGAATAAGCAGAAGACCAGACATGAAAACAAGTACTGGACGAATAGAAGCATAATGGGATGCATTGGAACAAAGCAAACAGTAATAAGAGTATGACAGCAATGTACAGAGTGGAGAAAGGAGAAATTAGATAAGATAGTGGAGGGGATTTATCTGGCATCTTTAAAAACAATGAAGTTTATACCTAAGGAACTAGATCAGAGCCGGGGGAAAAAAAAAAATTTAGGATGGATGATGTTCTCATTCATACAAATTCTTACTAGCACCATGAAAAATGGAGGATTTTAGACCATCAATTACTATGAAGTATGAGATGGGGGGTTATTTGGTTTTGGTTTTGTTGGGGTTTGTTTGGTTTTTTGAATGTCCTTTGAAGTTTCAGCATCTTTTGTGGGTTTTTCTTCATAAATATTAGATAGTATAATTTCATGCTAAGCCTGATATTTAAGTCCTAGTCAATCTCAAGCAATGTTATCTGCACAGTTGGGTAAGGGGTCAGATGCATCTCATTCAACTACTCAGCATTCTCTTACTGCTGATTTTGTTGATCTTTTTCTCCAGTGCTACTCAAATACTTGTGTACAGACAACTGACTAACAGTGACCACATATGCACATTACCTTCTGTGCCAGACATGTACTACTACACATAAATACAGAACTTATGTTCTTGATTTCCAAACAGATAAAGGTTTGACCTGCTGAGGCATAAAATATTTTGCCAGCATTCACTTTCAATACTTCCAGACTAACTCTATTACCATCTCCAGAGAGAAAAGAAAATAAAAACCTCAGAAGAACAAACAACTCTATCTGGCAACAATATTACAACCATCATCATAGACTGTAATAATTACCTTCTTCCACCCCAAGCTGCCAACCATATTTCAGTACATAAGTTTAGCAAACTGTCTTCTTCCCGCCTCCAAGAACTTTATTGTCAATGACCAATACTAAACTATTAAGGAAAAAACTGGCAATATTGTCAAAGACATACGAAACCGAAGTACACTGCAGTGTAGTAAGCTTGTAAGAAAGGAATGTGTAGGTAAGTGTGGACTCTGTGCATTTCTACTTGAGTAGGCTGAATCAGAGGCATCATACTGCAATTTTCTCCATAAGAAAAACAATATTAATTTAACTGTTTTGATTAATTAAACAACAATCAGAAGGCAAAGAGAGCAGGATATCAAAACAGTCGAAATAAAGTTAAGTCCTTAAGAGGCTGTAGCACCTTTTCGTAAATCTGAGTCCAGCTACTACTAGGTTTATTCCAGTTCCCTCTTCATCAACTCTACTGCTACCAAGTTTAAGAAATTCATTACAAATGCAGAAAGGAAGGATTAGAAATGTTTATGAGCAAAGGAATCATGTATCTTTTGGAATAGTACTGAAAGCCAAAATAAAGGAAATTAAAGGAAGAAAAGAAAAAACTAATTTTGGTTCATTACAGCCAACTAAGACCTCATATGAAGCATTATTGTTACTTAAGAGAAAAAAAAGCCAAACCACCAAAAAGCACCAAAAAAAGCACCCAAAAAGCCTGCCTCTTTTTCTGGGTAAAACGCACCTCTTTCAAAAACTCAAAATGTGGGTTTCAGATGGCCACTTCCCTCTGGTTTCCAGCCATGCAACCCTCCAAAACCGGTCCACAAACTAGGCTCTCCAACTGAGTCTGGAAGAGAGCCCTGGCCATGCTGGGCCTGCACCACTCCCCCAAAGCGAGGGGCTCCAGGGCCCCAAAGCCCGGCACACCCTGCCTGCAGTGCAGCAGCAATCGGACACCCTCACACCGCGCCACGCTGCTGCCACTAAAGCCGATCACAGAGGGTCAAGCAACTCATTAACCACGCAGTCATAAATCCCCGCCCAGGCATGAGAAGCAGGTTCACAACCAACACCAAGAGACGGTTTCCAGAGCACCTGCAAGGTGTGCTAATTGTAGGAGGTTCACAGCCTCATAGGCAAGAACAAACCCCAGGTGAATCCTGTGGGCTACCTGCCTGGAAAAAATGGACCCAGTGCCAGTAGCAGGCATTTAAACCTCCCAATCTTTTATTTCAGGGATAGTCTATTTGAGGCTCTTTCCCCCCCCCCAATTCCTTCCCTGCCCCACCACGGAAGCTGCCACCTAAATTATTACACTTGTAAATGTGCAAACAGTAGTTGATTATAAATCTAGATATCAATACAGAAAGGTGACAGCACACCAGTGCCTGAAGCTGTGCTGTCTGTTTCAACACCGACTCTGGTGGCTGCAATTATGCTAAGGAGTCAGGGAAGAGTAAGGAATATCTACGACGAAGATCTCTTCTTGCAGGCAAGCACAATGGAAACACCTTGCTCCCAACTTCAAGAACAGATCCTTGGGGGGGGAAGGGGATTGATTTATCTAAATGAAAATAAAAATAAAGATATCAAACAGTAAACGGGAAAAAATCAACAGCAGCAACACAGGAGGTAAAAAATAGAAAGACTTAAGAGAAATGCTGGGTTTTTTTCCCTTGCTGAAATGCTTTTACTTGCAAAGACAACTGCCATGGTTTCCCCCAAACAAACAAAAAAAAGCATGCCTGAGAGCAACAGCCAAATTCAGAGATAAGGGAGGTGACAGCATAAAACACGCTTTTAAAGTATATCCGTATATACATACTTGGCTTTGATTACAAAATTAAGCATTTGTAACATCATCCAAAAGCTGCTATGTAAACTCAAGCCAAATTATAAAGAAGCCAAGTAGTCCCCATACTTAATTTTACAGGGAAGTCAGTCGCAGGTTAACACACAAGGCTTTGAATATTTAAGTATATTTTCCCATGAGGACGCTTACAGGACTTTGTGACCTCCAGTAAGAGATACTTCAGATCCATTCTGAAAGCAAAGTCTAAAATTTTAGGATTTCTGCTGCATTGTACACATTTCATATATTACATACGCAGACAGCACCATGCTAACACAGACCTTGGGATTAATTTGTAAGCCAGTACACAGCAGAATTTTCCTGCCAAAATTTGAAAGGCTAGTTAGCATGCTGTTACAGGGAACATCAAAACAGCACATCAACTTATGAACGATTTCTTCAATGAACTGCTGGGACAAAACCAAAGAAACTTGCTGCAGGAAGCCCAATCAATACAGGTGGTCATTTTGGAGGAAAACTAAACAAAACAGAAAAAAAAAAACACACAGAGTCCAAAACAAACAACCCCCTCCCCAAAAAGCTACAAAAAAAAAAACCCCAACAAAACCAAAGGACTTGTCTACCTCAAAGTGTCTTGAAACTTATATATCTCCACTCTTAAGTTTCCCTTAACATGCTCAATTTGTTCTGCAACAAATACATCTATGTATATATTATGTGTCTCTATATGTGTACACACACACACTCAGCCATAAAATCATCTTCATTCATGTATTCATCATTCCCATATAATAAATAATAAAGCAAAAAAAAGTATTTGGTACTACTAGTCAAATGCTTTCCGATTGTATTTGAAACTAGGTTTTTAAACCTACTCTAGCAGCATGGTGTGAATCAAGCAAAATTGTATAGCAGGCAACATGACTGAGAGCTCTTTCCTCATTTTAGACTCTGCTCTCACATAAATAAAAATAACTGAGTATCAGTATTATAGCTATTTCTCTAATACAGAACAAGACTGTCAACTCCCTTAATAAGGGTATTGTGTGATGGTAAAGTTTTGCATTAGTGGACTAATTTATTTCCTACATTTATTTCAGCAGAAAAAAAATTCTAAGATTATTTCCATTCAACCATCACCAAAATTTTAGAAAAAGATGGATATACATGACCTACATCACAGAATCACAGAAAAATCTAGGTTGGACGGGATCTCTGGAGATCATCTGGTCTAACTGTTCTTGAAAGCAGGGCTTTAAAATAGATTTTCAAAGACCCATCAGGCCAAACCTTTAATATTTCCAGCAAGGAAGACTCCACCCTTCTTTCAGCAACCTGTTCCAGGGTTTAATAGTTCTCAAGGTATTTTTTTTTCCCTTATAATCGAGGTACCTAATTAAAAAAACCAAACAAAAACAAACTACAAGCAAAGAAAACAGCACAAAACCCTTCCAAATAAAATAAGGAATAAGCAAGTAGCTTAGCACACTAACAATCACATCCTGAAATTTCAACACACCAACCTAATGTATCACATTGCGATAACACAGTCTAAGCATGAAGCAAAGACTGAAACCTCTGCATTGTAGAAGTTATCCAGCACTGGACAACTGTCATGTCTTAACACTAGCAACAAAGCAGGAACAGACAGGCATTAGAAGTTAATGTCTGCAAAAAGTAAATTCCGAGTAACTACAGTTTGTATATATATGCAACTGCTCAAGTTATTTATTTATTTTTGAATAATCTAGTAAGGTATCAGTGGTACCTTTCATAGCTACCTCTGGCATTGTTCACTGTCATATTGAGTGACACGGGCATGCCAGGACGCCTCTGATCACGAATGTGCCTCTGTACTTCTACTGCAGTACTACTACATACTGTCACCTGTCCAAGCCCGAGCTCTTCCTTTCTTCTGCTCCCAGACCCCAAGACTTCAACTCCCACACATGCTTCCACACCACCGGTTCCCTCTCTTGTCTCGCCCAGCCATTAGTTAGAGGATGCAGAGTGAGGCAACATAGGTAGCAGTTGAATCCAAGTCAAGCTCCTGCTCTCTCATTATCCTGTGGGTAAAACAATATACACACCTGCGGAGCCTCACATTGAAGCCCTATCCTTAGGGCAGGCACTAACCTTTTTATAGAGTTCACAGCTTAATGTCTTTATAAAAGTAAAAATCGAGATGTCATGAAGTGTTGAAACTAACCAGAGTTGGACTTACTGTCACAGGTATGCACAACAAGTATGCTTTTTATACAACAAAACAGACCCAGGAGTTGAACACTCATTTGATCCATTCATTTGTTGGTTTAGGTCACCTGACAGGGCATCGAAGTTAGAAGTACTGAAGAAAACAGAAACTTTCACCTCATTTACTCATCACACATCAACTGCCAAAAACAATCTCAACAGATGGAAAAGGACACTAATAAAGCCAGGCATCTCACGCTGTCCGACCTTATCTGCTGACAAGAGGCACGTTCGCCAATTGCCTTGAAGCTGCCACCTAATCAATCCAGTAAAACAGGCTTTTTTTATTACCTACATTAAGAGTTCAACTTTGCCTTATAACATACAGCAAATGGTTGTAAAGCCAGTTTTTCTCCTCGCTGTCAGAAAGAAAAGCAAATAAGCTTCAATGAACAAGGAGAGTCATCTCTAACCAAGAAAGGCCACCACACAATTCTGGGTACGTGCACTTGGCAGCTGAGGAGCATCGATACGCACGGGACTGACCCAGTGCTGCAACCATCCACACAATCAAGATGACACCTACAGGAACACTTTCTCCAGAGCTTCTGTAGCATTTGGCCTAAAATCTTCTTTTGCAGAGAAAGTTAGAAGGATAAGAATACTATCTTGGGCTTAGAAGTAATTTTACTTGATGAAGTAGTGGAGAAGATGAAATTAAGTTTGGGGGTTAAGTTAATCTGTTTTTACAAATGTTTGGGGGAATGGGAGGCTGAGAGAAAAACAAGACAAAAAGAAGTTTTACTTTTGCCTTTGGTAAACAAGGTGATAAAAAAGCTACAGTGTTGGGCACTTGGCAGACAAAGCAACATGCAGATTTATTTTCTTCATACCAGCTTAACACAGCTTGTATTTGTCTTTGGCTGCTTGCTTTGCCACCCGAAAGACATTTTAAACCAGTTCTCTTATACTAGGAAAGATTTACTTCAGGGGTAATGAGAAAAAAACCAAACACAGATGACCTGAGCACAACATGACAGTACTCCAAGTCAGTCAAACACAGCACACAGTGGTTAACAAGTAACAAGAGTTTGTAACTGATAATAGTAACAAGATGTCTCCCTCTTGAGAGCACTGGATGAGGGGACTACCTTACAACAGATTCTAGAGGCGCACTTGTTAAGACTGCACTTCAATTAATTAATCTCAGCAGATGCTATTGGAAAAGTATGTTATCCATCAAAACTCCTTTTAATAAAGGGTCAGAGTCCTCTGACCCTTTCCTTAGAAGGAAAGGAAAGTGGGTAACACATTATGAATAACCTTGGTTTCCTATAAAAAAATATCACAACTCCTCTACAATCATTTTGCTCCAAGAATATGGGGTTTGGGTTTTGTTCTTTTTTTTTTTTTTTAAGAAGAAGAAACATTATATCTTGTTTTTAGAATGAAAAATACAACACAAATAATAGCAAGTTATACTAGTGATGAATTACTTTTATTACTAGGTCTACTCTGAATATACCCAGCCACATATTCCATTTAATCATGTTGTTTGATTACCACAAAACCTTTGACTGCTCACAAGTCAGATATGTCTGTTTAGAAACCAAGTATGGTTAGATAAGTGACACTTAACTGTAAAAAAACAGATGTCCTGCTATCTCAAGATCTGAAGCCAATATACTCAGCTCAATATAAATTAACACAGGGTAATAAATAGGGATTATCAATTTACCATAGATTTTAAACCACTCTGTAGTTGTGTTCTGGTTATATTAGTAAAGAGAAATAATTAATTTTACATCACAGAACAGGGCTAAGCATAGTGCTTCCATCACATCAAGTTGCAAGAAGTTCGCAATTCAGAAAAAAAAACAAAACATCCCCCAATGAGAGAGGTAGGAATGTGTTTCAGCAGCCAGGTCACAGTGAAAACCTGCAGCAAAGCTTTCAATGGTTTTTCTCTACACTCAGGTAACGAAACAAGTAATCCTTGGAAAGAGAAAACAAACTTCATCTAGAATGCTCAGTGAAGCACTTGGATAGCAAAGAAAAAAAACGACTCCCATCTTTACCAAAGGAGCTGGAAATTCAGTAGGTAAACTCAGCTTCATGTTATGTAATACACTGATAAAGAATTAGATTTCTAAGGAAATGAAAAAGTATAAAAAGCACTGTATTTGCAGTTGAGGGTTTACCAAACATGAAGCCTGTATCAGAAGGGTAATATCACAACACTATTAAGCACATCAATAGTCTCATCACCACAAGATGTCAAAGGTCCTACGCTGAATGCAACTGCATATTCGTAAATAGTCAGTTGGGAGGTGTCATCATGGTGGTGAATTATCATACAGAACCGTACCAGAAAAGCACATACTATTAATAAAAGTTGTGTATCACTAAGCTGGCAGATAGGTGTTTCTTTCACACTTTGAAGAAACATGATGTTGCAAGCCTATGCATTCAGCTGCAATAAAAGTATGACACTCCCTATTGATTGCAGGAAGTTACTACCTGATAGACACGATGTACTGGCTAGAAGCTGAATGCTGTTAGTCAATTAGGAGCTTCTAAACTCAATAGTAACAGCACACTCAAACGCTCCATCAGTTATGTGGTACTTTTGACTAAAGGTACCAAATACCAGGACAGAATGAATGAAAAGTTTAAATAACTTTTCTGAAAAATAATAAAGTCATATCTGCTCAGAAAAGGCATAAGACAAAAGAAAACACAACCTTTCCCATTATTAAACACTGAATCACTCCCTAGTTACCAAAAATACACTGCGTTCCCCTTAATCCTTGAGTCTTATCAGCTCCCAGGTGTCACATCACCAGATTCCTTCAGACAGATGTCTTTTTGTCCAGGTATGCATTTTCAATATGAATAGAAATGTACATAACCACTCGTGAATTACATGAATGGAAAGCTACAGTTAATACAGCTGCTTTACTACAAGAGTATTGCTGGGGAGTTCTGAAATCTGTCAGGGATTTTTGCTCGCCTGCCACATCAGTAGTGTGCCCTGACTGGTGCGGTCCCACAGACTTTCCCTCAGCTTATGAAACTTCCTGGCAACTACTTCAAAGAAAACTCTGTTGCTAAAGTCAAACAAATCTGAAAACAAGAAGAATCAGTTGCTGAAGGTTCTTTTGTTTTTTAATAAAGAAAACTCCACCATGACTGCAAAAATAAAAAACTCCACACTTGTGTGCAGTTTTATTAGAAGTTGCTGTTAATTTAATACACATGAAGTACAGCATCACAAGTATTTTCACAGATTAGGAGTTGCCCAATACTTACAAATCTGAATTTTCTCAGTGACATCTCAAATGGCTTATTACTTTTTGGAGTAAAGCTTCCCTTCCAGCAAGTGTACCCCACAATTACAAACAGTAAACAAAATATCTGTAATTATCTCACTGGCTTTCAGCATTGTAACAAACAGCCATCAAATGCTGCATATCTCAATGAGCAATCTCCTAGTGCCTTTTATACTCATTTTATTAAATACACACTCAAGTTTTTTAACTAGGTATTCCAACTCACACAACTGAATTCTTAGCAACTTTTTCAGATGTCACACAAACAAAATCATATTTACAGAAGCATGCTTTGACAGGTATTAACCTTTTTCAACAGGCTCTTTCTGTAAAAAGATCCCCAAAAGGCACAATCTCTTTTCAAACTAATCCTGAATAATGTACAAGATGATTTTGAGAGCGGCTTACACTCTCACCAAAATAAAGTTCACCAATGAGTTTCCATGAAGCAAAAATTGTGACATTATTTTGAGTGGGCATCCAAGAAAGCCATAATTGAAGGTGGCAATGGGCAGAACAGAGACTGAAATTCCAACCGGGCTCACCATATCATTCGAATTAACAGAAAGATGGTTCTAATAAATAATTGCACTGATTCATGAATGGAGAAAATAAGATTTTAAAATTGAGTTAGGTATACACAAGGGTGGAAATCTGATAAAACAACAGTGGTCTAGGGAGTGCCACGTGAAAGAGCTCAAGAGTTTTATCTCCTTAAAGCCTTCTGATAATTAACAAAATCCATTGACACACTGGACCCAAACATAAGAAGCCAGAGACGTGACAGAAGTTTGAACTATACCTTAACTACAGAGTTAATCCATAGTGTAGGCCAGGATGTCAGTCAAAATCTTTTAAATGAGTTTCTAAAGGGCTTTAATAGATCTTTACTGATATATATATATATATGGCTAGAAGTGCGTGCAAAAAACAAGAACCTGTCCCATCCTACAACATCTACTAAAAGCCAGTCGGGACAACTCATGCTCACTAGGTTGTTCAAAGACACCTTCCTTTCCTAGAGCACACATGGACTAACAGATTCTGAAAGAACTACAAGAAGGTAAGGCAATCTGTACTTTGGCATGTGGTAGCTGATCTTCAGCTTGACCAAAGTACAACCTGCTTTAACTACAGACTAGGGATTTTTAATGTATTTAGAACATTAGCAACACATTCAAGAAGTTACCCTCCTCAGACAAACCACTAGCACTGAAGCAACCACAGCAATCAAAAAAATCCTTGCATCTGCTTAACTTCAGGTACAAGTTTGCCTACAGCCTGCACCACTACAGACCAAGAAGTACAGTCATTCCCATCTATGTAAGAATATGAAATAACCAGAAAATTGCAAAAATAAAGAAAAGCATTTTATACATAATATAGAAATTAGAAGCCAAACCGTTTACACATTCAATACCTGAGATAAAACCAGGTACTGCTTTAAGCTTTAATAGAAACCCATCAAAACTCAGTAAAAGAGCAGAGATCAAACCTCTGCATACTTGGGGCCAGTCCCTGGGAGATGCTGCATGTTGAACAACTGGATCCAGCTTCACACAGCTGTAGGCAAAACAGCACAACACTGCAGTACAAAAGCCCACGCATATACAAGCCGCAGCTCAGGCTCCCAGCTTTGATTCATAAAATGCGTCATTCCACAGAGCATAACTGTATCACAGAACTTGCTAGGGAAATAGCCATGGTTACTCATCACAGTCTGGTGTTAGGAACCGCTTGTTCTCCGTAACACTACACACTCCAGATTAAAATCTCTCTGGGTGTGGAGGGAGAGGATAGCAGAAAATCAATGAACAAGATGTCAAACCGTAACTACTTTGGTACTTCAAAGTGCAAACAAGACACCATTTGACTTATTAATGAATCACTTTACTGTTAATTTCAGTTGCTCACAGCTTCTTTTTGGCAAGGCTATTTTTTAAAGTCTTGTTTGGGTTAAAGAAAACCCCAAAACTGGTTAATAGTGTAAATAATAAATGACTTTAAAAGGAGCTTTTAGCTTCTTGCTATACAGAAAATGAAAGGGAGCTTTCCTTTGTGCACAGGGCATGTGATACTTGTTGCTGAGGCATCCTGCCTTGATTAGTAGTACTGGCATCTGTCAGAATCACTAAAATTAAAGCTGGTACCAAACCACTGGAACTGCATTTGCCAGCTAGAAAGATTTCACACCAATTTTACCATTTCTTCTCCTTCAGAAAATAAAAAAGTGAAGCACACTTTAGTATTGTCCAACTTACCATTTCAGAAATGAAAGCTCTCAGTTTGTTTAAAAGGTGATGTGAACTTAGAGTACATAGTTTCACATTACCTTACAAGAGAAGAGCAAAGCAGAGTTAGAATCACTTTCACCCAGTACACCTAGTTTTCTTCTTCTTGCAAAGAACTTAAATATCTTAATACTGTTTTCACCTCAAGTGATGAAAAATCTCTCAAACCCCTTGTAAAACTTTACTGCCCAGTAGGATAACAAACATGTACAGGTTTGAATTAAGGACTGGCTTTTTCTCCCATTTTTCATGAATTTGTGAGCAACATTATTAATCTTAACGGGCAAGTTCTAAAAAGAAAAACAAAAGATCCCTAAGACCGTTAAGTTAATACCTTGGTACTGCACAGTACTGATTAAGAATAACTATCTAAACAAATTCAAAGCACACAGGCCACTAGGTTGAGCTAGGAAGATAAAAGCTGGATGACAGAAAGTAGATGGCCATGACAAGGGTTACTCCATTAACTCCTGAAATGTACTGCGTTGGTCAATGCAAGCATGCAAGGTACTACTATGGCTGCATGTCTATTTTGTGATGCAAGGAAAGGTATCTATTTCACTTTTAGCAACACAGCACCTTTCAAAAGCCCTAAATTTCTTCTGCTAGAAAAGGGGTTATGATCACTTAGATTGAAGATCTCCTCTCAATTCCTGATTCTGAAAAAACATAGTTTCCTCAAGAGGGCTTTCAGAGGTTCTTTAAAGCTTGGTACGCTCTCCCCAACATACATTGTTGCAAGTACTTGTCTGAAACCTAAACTTGCCAAGAGAAAGAACTGATGAAATTACAGCCAATATGGCAAATTAACATATGCCTGTACCATGTGCAAGTTTCACTGTTCCTTGTGATTTCCATTTTGTCTGTAGAACTGCACTGCTTGTCTACATTCTGAAATCTTCAAACTGAAGAGAGATTTGCAGATGTTTAAGAGGGGGAACCTATTCACAGGACTCAGATTAGCCCAACCCTAACGATCTTCATTTCAAACAGCAGCAATGAAGAAAACATGCTGGCTTCAGACTAAAGGGGCTACAGCCTGCAGAGATCCACCCTTAAGCATTCCTTGTACAGTCATACGCTGTCCCGTTAAGTCAACTGTGGGGATTCTTGAACAGAAGAACTGCACTTATTAAAAGGAGAGGTGTTGTTATTGTATGAAGACGCATGCTGAGGTGAGATAGCAAGGCCACGTGAGAAGGCAGTTGAACCAGGGAAGTGTGCCAGCCAAAGCCAGAGGAACTCTCAGAATGGTGAAAAGGCAGATATATTTCTGCCTGTATCTTTTCCAACTTTTTTTTCCTGGGAAGTGATTTAAAAATACCTCACATCTTACTGAGGAGTGCCAGATGGAGAATCTGTAGTCCAAATGTATACCCAGAGTACAGATTTTGCTTGGACTTCTCCAACTTGCAAGCCAAGCACACGTGGGACTCACCAGATGAAAAAAAGTCCAGCAGCGCATCAAGCGCCTAAGAGGTTTTGAAGTTTCTCTTCAATCTTCCTGGCCCAGCAGATGGGAAGCCTTTTTGCCATTACTCATGTGCAATGTTTAGAAATCTAAAACATAAAATCTAGCAGAAAGGCACAACCAGAGTTCAGCATCACGGTGGTTTCAGAACATTTCAAGTGACTGCATTATCTAAGGAAACATCACGATTTTCCTTAGGAAGAAAACTAAGATTTTGAAGGCAGTTTGCTAACAGGAGGAAAAAATTAGACCAAAAAAAGCGAGCTAATGGGGAAAGTTTTCTATATTATCTGATTTCCTACTATTTCATTAAGTATTTTCTGTGCAGGGACATGAAAAGAAGAATACAAAGTCTTATACAGAACACGTGACTAAGTTTTGTATTACAATGTTAATAATAGAAAAACTAACTCAGTAAGGTTCAGAACATGCTGATATGAAGGCAAGGGTGTCTTTGGGTACGGAGAGATTAGAATAAATTATCTCAAGGTAAGTTAGGATGGATCTTGCAGCACATCTGTTACTCTATCCAAGTGCCTGTGCACCTGCTCTTTCCCCTCAGTAAACACCCTGACAGAAGAGTAACTTACCTCCCATTAATTCACACTTGTCATGAGGTAAGACTGTACACACCTTCTGACTTTCAGGCCTTCATAACAAGAAAACACTATAGCTCATGAAAAGCACCCAACTCCAAAGCAAGACTGCAGGGAGAGTGTTTCTGCCTGGTACTGACACTTCCATGTAGCCTGGACTAAGCTGCCTAAACCCTGCCTTTCCTGTGGGCTTAAGGGACAACCCCAGTTCACAATCACCTATTGACTGATCTGAGTAGCTTCCTGCTCAGGTGAGAGCCATTCCACGTTCTAGCCCCAATGCTCCCATCAGGCACTGAAACATCAGAGCTATGGATTCTCACCACAAGCCAGACACCTGCAAGCTGGATGCTCTAGCGGTCATTATAGCTGTACCAAATCCCCCTTGTCAACTAACCATGCCCTTAGCATCGTAGAACAAACTATATACTGTACTGCAACACATAGGTAGCCAGAAGAGAAAACAACACTACAAATTCACAACACTTAAAGCAAGGAGGAATTAAAATAAATAATTTTTGCTCTGGTTCTGCGAAAACAACTGAAACGTTTCTTGATCTTCCACTTCAGTACAAACTTTTCAGCAGATGACCACATGCTGTTGCCTCGGACAGCAACGAGTTCTCAGCTTCATGGTTATAAAGTTTATGGAATTGTTTCTCATTCAAAACAAAACAAAACCCCACCACAAGGTTCCTACAAAACTTACAATACACATTTACCATATCTAAAATAATATGGTTGGTAACAATGGTCCCCATCATGATCAAGCATCAGTTCAGCTGCTCGATTTGTAACAAACGAATAACCCTATGTGTAGATGCTCCCAGGAAAATATTAATTGTGACACACAAAGTGACAAAACAGAACTTACTATACCTGCATTTAGTTGAAGAATTTAACATTAATGACTTCTGAACACAACTTAGACTATGGGTGTCTACGTAAAGTTACTCTTTCAGTTTCTATGTAAAGCTATCGTTTACCTGCCAGCAGAAAAAAGTAAGTCACAGCTTAGAAATGTATGGACCACTGTCTCTACTATAATACTAGAAAAACCCACCCAAGATCTTTGGAAATTAGTTGCTCTTTTAGACCACTGGAGTGGATGAAAATAAGGCTCCTCACATGACAAGTCATGAACATAGGCAAGAAGGTGATGTTCCTGCCACACTAGCTTCTTCATTATCATCTTCTGCGTTAAGCATATTACACCAATAATACAAACCGATAAACGGAGAGGCTATTATGGAGCTTTCTGGATACGCTATTAAATTACAAAATTCACTTAACTATAGTCTAGTCACAGTCTTAGTTTTCACTAGGAGTGTTTTGAAAGCATTTGGGTAAAAAGTTAAGTATTGTACAGTATGACATGGTGTTATCACCCAAAATTTCTGTCCTGAAATCATGAACTAACTGTCCCAGTCTTAGAACATGCAAAAAAGGTAATAACAGACACATAAGAAAAGCTTATTACATCACAGAGAGAGATGACAAGTGTTAGAGAGTTTTTCCAGGAATCTAGTGCCAGCATTTAATGAAACAAAATCAATCTTAACAACACAAGCAGGTTCTTCAAATGAGCTGTTCTGTTAAGTCTACTTAGAAATACATGGAATATTACATTTTTTCCTATGAATTAAAAACCAAAGATGTATTAGACATTTGTCACCAACCTGTCAAGACCTTTTTGCCATGAGACAGTGACAGAGAACATCATCATCATTATAGAAATTTAGCATTTGTATTTCATCAGCAAGTTTTTCTGGATATGGTAATTAAACAGACCTTTATTCCCCACATACTTGTTTGTTAACGGTCTCCTTTACCGTCAAAACCACCCAGGTTAACAGGGACAATTAGTTTCTTCTACAAGTTAGTTTCAGATAAATTAAAAAAAAAAAACAAACCACCAAAGTGCAACTCTCCTCCAAAGCTAAGTAAGTATTCCTCACACCTAAATCCACATTTTAGAAGTAATTTTTCTACGCACTACTACTGTGCAAAATTAGTACTTCAGTAATACATATATATTTCTGCCGAGAAGACAGTTTGGGATGATGAAAGAGGCAGTACCAGTATTTAATACTATCAAAGCACTAACTTGAACTGGTTCCTACTAGATAGGTACTAGAGCAGCAGCATTTGTATGACAAGCTCTGCAGCCACGAGGGAAGCAACCACTCTAGCAGGGAAAACCAAAAAAAAAAAAAAAAAAAAAAAAAAAAAAAAAAAAAAAAAAAAAAAAAAAAAAAAATCTTGTATCTTCGAAAGAGAAGAAAGCAATGAGCAACAGAAGGAGAGGCTGACTAATTACTTGACAGAATCTCACCAAAGAGAGGAAATGAGAAATGCTGTAAGACGAATAGGGATTTTATATTAAAAGAAATACCATCTTCTACTGCCGTTGTATGATTCACACCACCAGTAAAGTAACTTGTTTTCACACTTCATATATTATCCCTATATTAGATATATTATAGACATGAATATATTATGTGTTGGAGATTTTTGTATCTCCACACTGTAAGTCGGCACCCAGAATGCTGGAAGTAACCCCTGTGGAGACCAGCCAGCCTTGCGGCGAGGTAGCTCTTCATATAGCACCACCAAGTAGTTATCTCTGGGCTTTGAGTTTCGCTCCCTTGCCAGACCCGTGACAAGCAGCCAGCTGTCCGTCCGTCAGTCCGTCCGGGCGGGCAGCGGCACCGGCAGGGCCACTCTGCGCCCGCGGCGCTGCTCTCCTAAAACCGCCTAAGGCACCCGGTGCTCGGACGGGCTCCAAAAAACTCTTAGGCGCGGTGCGCCGCCAACGACTTGGGGGAAGGTCGGGTGTGGGAAGGAGCCAAACCAGCCCCATAGTAAGAGACAGCAAAGGCAAGCGCAGGAGCGAGCGGGACGCACCTTTCCCCACTGCCTCTCCGGGGACCTGGCGGTGCCCACCTGCCCAGCCTCCGGGCCTTCACACCCCGCTGAAAACACAAGGGGAAAAGAAAACGTAGAAACCCTGCTGAGCAGAGCAGGCGCCGCGCCCCG
>NW_010413287.1:30907-36968 GCF_000710305.1 Buceros rhinoceros silvestris | reverse complement strand
GATTCCAGGTCAGGTTGGACGGGGCTCTGAACAGCCTGATCTAGTTGCAGATGTCCCAGCTCACTGCAAGGGAGTTGCACTAGATGACCTTTGAAAGTCTCTTTCACCTCAAACCGTTCTATGATTCTATGGTTGAAGTATTTGCTACAGAAAATGAGAATGTATGCAACTGTGTGTCTAAAACATGAAATTAAACCTAAGAGATTGGCTATAATAATTGTAAATAATTGTCAGGCCAAATTCAGCTCCTATAAACTTACACGGTAGCAATTGTCAGAATGGAAATGTAGAAGTCATAGTTTAGCAATTGTTTCACAGTGATATGCATCAGGATTACCATAATTTATTTTTAAAATGCTATCACCTCATACTGCATAACAGTAAATCCCCACCAGAATCCCCTGCTATGTGGCCAAGAGCCGCACTTGCAGCTCATGTTCGAAGTCCTCTCTAAATGTTGTTTTAAGCATTATAAAGATATTACGTGCAGAATGACTACATAAGATCACAAACATCCCTTTATTCTACAATTCTCTTTGGAGGATAATCACTTTCTCCCTCTTATAATTTTCTTCCTCTCACTTTGGATTGTAAAATTATCATACACAGTGAAAAACTCATACTTACAAATGGGATATCATAGTGGCGCATGCGATCTGCAGTTTTCTTCATTTCATCAAGGCTGCCGTAACCCCATCGGGAGAGGTGAAATCCCAGAGACCAGTAGGCAGGCATGTGTGGACGTCCAATCGCCTACAGCCGGAATGAGGAATACAGAAATGCAAAGGGTGAGATGAAGAGAAGTTATTCTGAAACACAGGAGAGGCTCTCAACTCATTAAGCTACAAAGATCAGGGCATGGGTATCACACGCCCATGAAATACCCTTTTCTTCCTCAGAACAGCTCACTGTACATTGTGCCTGGCTTCAGAGAAGCACTTCTCCTGGTGGACCCCTGTCCTTCACAGAGGCACTGAGCATTGCTCCTAAAAACACCACACTGGAAGACTGTATGAAACCCAGGCTGAAGTTAAATGAGGGTCTCGCTGAGGTCTCGGTCTCCACACGGTAGCATGTGCCTTCACTTACATGGTGCACACCAGCAGAAAACCCAGCATGAAGCCTCACACTGCCTGACCTGTGCCAAGTCCACAAACTCTTTGGTCAACAGCAGGCAAATCTCCGGCTCTATGCAGAAACATCAGTTTTGCTAATTTCTCTTGCCACATCCAGCTGAACTAACTCATCAAGAGTCTGGTGTTTATTTGAGCTCTCTGAAGTTTTAATTATGTTTACACACCACCCTGATGAAATTCAGTTACTTATGACTGACTGCTCTTATTGCTGCCTCACAGTATTGTGTTGCCAGGCGTTACAAACCTCTCAAGGTCAGAGTTACTGTTTGGTCCCCAAATTCTCAACTGAAACACAAGGTAATGAGTTAAATATGATTTTATAAATATTTGATTTCTGCCAGCTTCACGTAACCCAGCTGTAAATTGCATGAGGAAACACAACTGAGAGCACAAAGGAGCGAGGCATCCTGCTCTGCTTCCCCCAGTGAGAGCTGCTCCGGTAGCCTGGGACGAGCAGTGAGCACAATGCGTCTGTTCTAGAAATAAGTTGAAATCTGGTGTTGCCTCATTAGTACACACTGGTTTTTTCTGGTGGACATCTCTTGGAAACCTTAGTCCCGCTTTAAATGGACAGATCCTATAAAACTAAACTTTGTTCAGCATTTCTAACATCCTTGCAGGCAATAAAGGAAAAGCAAGTAGCTAGTAAACACCCATGATTTACTAATCAGTCGCAGCTATTGACTCTCTTCAGCTAAATACCTGCTCCTCCCTTATTTCCTTGTGGATCTCCATAGTTAGGTAATTTCATGCTAAGAAGTGAAAAGGAACAAAAGTTGCACATTGGCAGCTAAGCCCCATCTACTTTAATTAAATAAAATAAGGCACTGCTGGCAATCTGTATCTATTGCATTGCTGAGCTCTCTGGAGATCACAGCGCGTAAAGGCACACCTTCCTATGGGATTTGCTCCTGTAAGAGTCTGACCTGGAAAAGCAGTGCTGAACTTGAAATCGCTCTAAAATACAGCACGGATGCTAGAGCTGGCGGGATGTGCAAACTGCACTGAACAGAAAACCAGATGCAGTAGAGAAGCAGGAAAAAGTAGAGGATGTTTTCATGCACCTGAGCTGGGGGAACACACAGGGTAAATTTCTTCCAAACAAGAATAGCTTGTGGACACACAAGCAAACTTTAAGCACTAAGCGTTACAAATTCAGCTATGCAGTGTGCTTTCACGTGTTGAGATGCTGTTATCTCACCCAAGAAAAAGCAGGAGGAGGCCAGAACCACCAGTGAGGTTAATGGAGTGAGTCCCTCCAGGAGGAGTGCTCCAGCTGAGCAGCACAACTGCTCGGTACCCTAGCTACTCATCCCATTCCAGCACGCTTAACTCTCTTCACCCTACACCTGCTTCACCTCCAACTTAGCTGGAGGCTAAGCTTTTCAGAGGAAGCAAGACCAGCGATCAGCATCATGCTCCCAATGTCACCACACTTAGCCTTTGCCTCACGCCACAGCAACCTTGCCAGGAAAGGTCCTGAACAGGCGAAGGTGGCCCCTACCATGCAGGAGGAGACTGGTGGGCAGAGACACACTGTTGCCACCACAGTGCAGTCTCATCTGGTTACACATGTCATTAGTTCCAGCTTGTGTGGACACACCTGATCTCCCAGGCCATCTTTCAAGCTCTGCTCCTCTCTTCCTTGGAGAGCTGAATGGGCACAATGGCTTGGGATGATCTCCTAGACACCCTGTGAGCTGGCACTGAGGTGTCCAGTAGAGCACGGCAAGCCTCAGCGCAAGAAGGCTGTTTTTCTGTCACAACTGCACTCACCATATTAGGGATAAATTCATCTGAGGAGGCAGCAGAGCTTTTTTTAGACCAACAAAGGCCATAAGATGAGCTTTGTGAACTCCACCACTGTGCTCCTAGAACAGATTCACTTTTTGCTCTTGCTTTCTCTACTGTAAACAGAGAGTGACCTCCACAAACAAGATTAAAAAGACAGACAAAAGAACTCCCCAATGAAATAAAATGTTTTGTGCACAGGCTTTTCCCCTTGGACAAGAGGAAGAAGGAAAAACAGCTGATAAATATTAATCCTGCGGTTGAACACAGAGGCCAGTGCCCTGGCAGGATATCTGCATGACATCCACTGCCTCTCCCCAAGTGGGCTGGGAATGGGAACACAAGGGTGACCAGCGTGGGCAGAGCCAGCAGGAACTGCGGAGCAGCCCTGCTCCAGGTCCTGCGACACCCCAGGTCGCTCCTGGCTGAGGATGACAGTCAGCATTGTCAATGCTATGTAGTTCAAGAGCTGGATGGGGAGTTGCTTCTGTCCCCACGTCCTTTTGAGCACCCGGGTGGAGACCAGTGGGACTGGAGGCACAGATTTGGCCGCTGGTGTGCTGGCCAGGGTCCTTCCCAAAGGGCACATACCCAGCTCTGGGGTTCGCTGAGGTTCCGCTGCTCACCCTTATGTGATGGTGCTGTCTCGCCTGCAGACCACAGAGCTGCCCCACGGCAAGGCAGTATTTCATCACAGCGTCCCTTGAGGAGTTTGGGATTACAGCTGAACCAGCTGAAGAAAATCCACCTTGCAAGATATTAAGTTTTAAAGCAGTTACTTCCCCAGGTTCACCAGGCTGGCCCGTCTACAGTGAGCTTAATTGAAGTCAGCAGAACATTTGAAGAGGAAGGATGAAAACAGGGCAGCTGGGAAAACAAATGTTCCTTTTTCTAATTATGCTGTGGACTCTCACTAATGGATCCCCCTGAAGCTTCCTGATAAAGTAACTGGCATATGGTACCTACTCACAGATGGATCAGCAGAGGCAGGGATGTAATTTTGCAAACCTGAAAACTCATGTTGGATGTGATGTATATTTAGAATCTAGCTAATTCATATAGATTGCATTCTGCATACAAATGATCATAAAATGCAGTAGGCAGAGAAAACCTGCTTGACAAAATTGACTCCTGTAGAATCAGAAAAGGTAAATGAAGTATGGCAGGGGAACTGAGGGAGGAAAACATGAGAACTGCAGAAACAGCAAACATATGGGGTATCCAAACTGAGAAAAAAAATGGGACGATACAGTAGTGCAGAAGCAGAGGAAAAAAAAAAAGATCCTATTTTCTGCTCCACAATTCCTCCTGCACTTGGTACTTAAATAACTCTTGGTGTTGTTTAATAAATTCACTGTTATTCTTTGTGGATTTACATAACTTGGCATTATGTAATTTTTTTTCCCCACTTCTTTTCAGGTGCACCTGAGAGCTGATGCATACAGAAGATACTCTGGAAGCATTTTGTAGTAAGAGTAAAGTTCAGTGAAAACACGTACACCTAACAGCTAAAATCCGTGCCCAGGGAACAGACGATCTGTATTCACTTTCCCTGTGTTGATTTATTGGGCAAATAACATTACTACTATGAGCACCAAGGATATAAACTAAGTTATAAATGCTATGTAGTAAATCAGGACCCTATTCTATTAACACTATGACAAAGACTTTGATGTGAGAGAGACAGCTGAAGAGTTATGCCCTATATATCACAGAGGCCGCAGAGATACTCTCTGCATGCTTACACAGGAGCTGAGATCTCCAGCAACGCAGGTACAGAGGCTCAGCACGAAACGCTGCTAATCCTGCACCCTGATTAGCCATATAAAATGACTCTTGAAGCTTGGCGTTTGCTTAAACTTCCTTTCTTTAAGGTAAGAGGAAATTATAAAAATCCAAGTGGGCTTAATACCTTGGGTTTAGACACAGAAATCGTGCGTTTGGGTAGTCGCACGATGGCTAAATTACACAGGTGCTCCTGTGGCCCAGCTATCTGTACACAGCTCAGCCCCTATGGCTGAGGCAGGCAGGTGATTAACCTTCACTCAAAGTCTATGCACAGAAGCTGAGCTTTGTTTTAGGAGAAGAAGAAAGGCTCTGCAAATGCTGAACTATAAAGACGCTCGTAACCTCAGAAGTCTAAAAATTTTAAGGACTTTCAATACCAAGGTCTCTAAACATTTTTCTTTGTTGCACAAACACTTATCAGCTGCTTAGTGTTTCTTGGGGGACCCATGAATTCAGTTGTAAGACTATGACCAAATCATCTGTTATGAACTGTAGGTACAAGCATGTTCCCCGTGTTACTTCTCAAATAGGAGGCTGAACTAGAGATTTCCTGAGGTCCCTTCCACCCAGGACTATCCTACGGTACTGTAAGGAGGAAGTAAATCGGCAATTTGCTCTCAAAACAGAATGAGAAGACATGCAGTATGCTCTCTTAAAGGTTGTGATTCATAGCCCTCACTCCACCCAACCACTGTTAAGTGCCCATCTGTTGAACTACAACTTTCCTGTCCTGTTATGGAGCTCATATGCTACTGCTCTGCAGTTACTCTGTCCTGAAAGGCCACCAGTGGACTTGGCAATAGTGGGCTGGTGTTAGATCTGGCTGTAAAGACTCAGCTAGGCTCAGCTCAACGGCTGAGCTCTTTAGCTTATTACTGCTTTGTCCCATCCTTCTGCAAACTAAGGCACGTGCCATAAAAAGTGAGATTTGTGTTATATAACTGCTCTGCACATTGGACCTTTTCTGTAGTAGGAGAAGAGTGTGATTACTGTCAAATACATATACATCTGTGGCAGGACATCTCTGATGTGCCAGGAGCAGTGTTCCTCACAGTCGGGCTCAGGGACAGGTGGGAACAGAAGAATCAGGATGGATATTCCTCCTTCCCACTGCACGATGCCCAGTAGCAGAATGCGTCCCACAGTCCATCTCTACTCGGTGCAAGACATAGAAGGGGGTCAGAGGCACTGGCATTCAGCCCTCTGCTCCTTTCCCATTCCCTGCATCACCATTGGAGCCCTTTTAAAGCAGACTGGCATGGGCCAGGCTGGCATCCGGGACCCCCATGACTTTCACTGTCACTAGTCCTCACCCTGAGGATGCATAGAGAGGCTGGGGGGCCTGG
>NW_010413287.1:28419-30824 GCF_000710305.1 Buceros rhinoceros silvestris | reverse complement strand
GAGAGGGGCGCTGGGGCCCCGGGCAGCCCAGCCACAATTATCCCTGATCACCACGCAGAGAGCCCTGCCCTTGGCACAGCCACAGCTGGGCACGCAGCAGTGGCTCTGGGCAAGAGCCTGTGGGCCACCCCTGGTTGCTGGCAGCAATCTAGAGATTCAATAAAGAACTTTGTTACAAAGCTGTCTTAACTCACTGGTTCGGAGGAAGCTGCATAAAAGCCCTGAGCAGAGCTAAACTCCCTAATCTTTCACAGAAACAAGCACTGCAGGGGCTGGGTGGGTTGCTCAGGTCTTGAAGTGACACTGATGGCAGCAGCACAAAATAGTTGAGAAAGGTGCAGAGCACTTTGCTCTGGACACAGTTCCCTTGCTCTCAATGGCCATATACTGGCTGGCACCTGGCCATCCTGACCACTAGGACCATTCTGGAGAGGATGCAGTGGGTGGTCCCTGTAAAAAGCCCTGTGCAGTGATTTTGGGGAGATACTTGCACAGACAGGAGGTGGGTGCCATTATTCCCCCAAGGGGCTTGTTGCAGTGGGGCAGCCTGGCCCCACCTGGGTCTCCTGCAGCTGGGAGCTCCCAAAACACCACTTCCCAGAGGAGACCCATGGAAACAGCTGAGAATGTTGAGGCATACTGTTGAGTGGTGCCTGGCAGACATGGGTCCCACTGCTCCTTTCCACCCTCTCTCTTTCCCCATGGCGTGGCAATGACCGCCTGTCTCTCAGGCAGTGACAGAAGATACAATTGACAGGTGAAGTCTTTCCTGTCTCCTTCACCTTCCCACATATCTTGTACATAAAAGCCAAATCATTACTCTAGAGACTAATAATAATATGGTAATTGTAACATTTGCGATCCAGGAATTTCAGGATGTTTACTGAAGAAGTTATTATTTCACTGTGAAATTGCTACCATGCATTCTTTAAGATTCCCTAGAGAGCTGAACACAAGCTCAAAGAACACAGAACCAGGGATTTTTTTGTCCTGGCATGTGACATGTCTAGTTAGGAGACGCCCACCAGCTCCCCTTTACCTTGTTTTCCTCTCTCCAGCTCCATTTCCAGAGAGGCAGGGGTGGAAAGTGAGCTGCCAGTACCCATCAGCTGGGGAGTGAGAACTCTCTCGTTTTATTTTCAGCTGCTGGCCACCTGCTAAGCCACAGAAATGCTGCCTTCAAACACCAGCAAAAGACTTTGAAAAGAAACAGGGATGGCTCTAATCTTCATTGTGCTGCCGCAGCAGCTCCCCTGAAACCGGTGCTGTCACCGCAGGGATCACAGCAGCGGCTACCAGGGGAGCTGCTTTACGTTTTCTGTCTTTTGTTATTTTTTGTTGGATTTCCAAGGTTTAAGTTCAAAATGCAGTTTGCTGGTTGGTCTGTGGCAGTGGAGTCAGAGGTGGATGGTGGGGAGGATGGGCAGAGGCAGCTGGAAACCTGTGAATGACAGAGCAGTTGCTCCCGCTCTGGCATGCAGAGGGGCACCGGCAGCGTCCCACCTCTCTGGGAGGCACCGTCTGAACCTCTGCTTGGCAAAGGAAGGTCTAGCACAGCCTGCTGCGCTGGGGAGGCTCCAACCTTCCCAAAATGGCAGCATGACCGAGGCTGCTTCCCCCTTCCATTACTAAAGACAGAACCCAGCAATGCATTCCTTCCGGGCTACATCCTCTTTTTCCCTGGGCCAAAACAACCTTTTTGTTCCCATTTAAGGCATCTTAAAAAAGGTAAGCATAGGATATGAAGGCTTTAAGAAGCCAGGAAAGACAAAATGTTTGCTGAAAATCAGAGCTCAGCCCCCTTGGTGGGACGGTGGAGGGGCAGGTAGAGCACGTGCACGTCTCACTGCAAGCTCTGGCTGCTCAGCTCTGGGATGCCCTACCACAGACTGCTCAGCACCTCTGATTATGGCTTAATCCTCATGGGCTGCACACACGAATCCCTTCTCACAGCGGCATGACCCCGCTCAGGTTTGCTCCACACTGTTTAGGCGTGGCATTGGTTTCTTGACAAACAGAGCCTGGTTCTGAGGTGGCAATCTTCTGGGTGAAGGCCCAGTTAATGCATCACCCAGCATTTGGTGACCAGATAAAATACGTTACCTGCCACTATTTTCTAGGCATCCCCTGCTGGGTCAGAATTGCATACACAATCCTGAAGCATCATCCTATTCACATGTGTACCCTCTGTTCTTTGGAAAACACTGGGCAATTGGAAAGCAAGTAACTGTGCTCTTTGTGACAGCACTAAATAAGGGGGTTTTCCACACTTACGCTCTCCAATGAAATCACGTGGACTTTCATTAGTAAAAAAACCAGGGTCATGGTCCAAAATCAACAGGCAATTCCACTGGCAAATAAAGGCTTGCAGTCTTTGAAGTTCATTTAAGATCTCTGAGGTTCAG
>NW_010413287.1:26725-28328 GCF_000710305.1 Buceros rhinoceros silvestris | reverse complement strand
TTTCAGCAGACACAGTTCCAAAACATTCCCATCTGTGCTCTACCTAGATTGTTTTCTCTATCCACAGTGTCAAAACCACAGTTACTGTCATATAGTGAAGACTGTAAAACTGTCACGGCCCGGAGAAAAGTAAGCTTAGACAAATTTCTTTCTAATTGTTGTATCCCTTTAATGCACTCCTGCTCTTAATACTGAAATGCTGCAGGAAGGGCTGGAGGCGTGCCCTGAACGCCAAAGCCAGTCTGCCACACTCAGACAGGCCATTCACAGATGCTCGAGCACACACCAGGTTGCCCATGGACTTAAAGCTAAGGCTTTATACGAACAGATCAGGAGAAGTTTTCGGCTGCACTACCTACTGATACTACAAGATACTGAGAGCAGTTCATTACATGGTACTGCCCCGTGTGCCACACGCACTTTTCTACTGACCTCTGTGTATTGCTGAATTACGTTTTCAGGAGTTGGTCCAAGGAAGACATAGAAGTCGAGGATCCCTCCAATAGTGCGGAAAGTTAAAGACGGGTTTGGACTCAGAGAAACATCTGAAAGGAAAAAAACAGGTTCTCAGTACAAACCAGATCTGCACTATGCGTGGGAATGGTTCAAAGCTACATCAGAAAATTCAGTCTTGATAGGAAACGTTTCTTAAGCCAGAGGGTGGTCAAACACTGAAACAGGCTTCTTAGAGAGGTGGCCAGTACCCCAGGCCTGTCAGTATTTAAGAGGTGTTCGGACAATACATACCCTCAGTAATACACTTTAACTTTTGGTCAGCCCTGAATTGGTCAGGCGGCTGGACTAGATGATCGCTGTAGGTCCCTTCCAGCTGAACTAGTCTAATCTACCCTATCCAACTCTACCCTATCCTATCCTAGGTGTGTGCGTGCTGAGGTCTTCTGTGCATAAATGTATCCTCAGGCAAACGTGGCTACAAGCCAAAGTCACTACCCAACACCTTGTGGGTACAACCAGATCAGTAAACAGGACCTGTACATAGACTAGCAGTGGCCCAGGGTGTCTGTGATCTCCACATCTAGATTGGCATTGTGCAGCGGTAAATCACAGAAACCCACACAGAGTAGATTGCACAGATCCATTTGCCTCAGTTTCATTTATATAAAAAGGAACTACAAGCTTGCGTTTAGAGTTCCTCTAAGCTATTTTAATCTTCTTATTGGAAGTTGTTGCTTGCCGGGGGAAACTGATTTTAAAGAGTGAGTAAAGATTCCCCTTTTCTGAAATTATACCACTGGATTAATACAGTAAGGTGACCATGGCAACGCACAAAACTATTCTCCACAGAGAGAATATAGGACTAACCTAAACTGATTTGATTCAGTTATGCCAATCCCAGAGGAAATTTATTCCACCTTCTCCTTTCCCTATATGTGCATCTATTTTCAAAAAAAAAAAAAATTAATCATATTTTCACTGAAAAATACCTTACCTTGTTAAACAGTCATTCTAGCAAAATCACTTTGAAAACTTTATAGTCATCCCTGGAACCTCAGCTATGGAACAGTCACTGATATTTGTACCACACTGAAAAGCAATCAATCAGTAAACCGGGGGGGGGGGGGGAGTTTTTCTGTTTTACCAC
>NW_010413287.1:25659-26479 GCF_000710305.1 Buceros rhinoceros silvestris | reverse complement strand
AAACCGGGGGGGGGGGGGGTATATTTACTGATTTACCATCTTTCTATACGCAGACCATGTAAGGAATCTATGTATCTTTTTACCTTGTGCGTTGGAGTTCAGAAGGAGAACACCATGGGCATTGGAGTCAGGTTCTACACACATATAGAAAGGGTGAACACCATAGAGGTTGGCCAGTGGCTGAAACGTAAACAGCATAATAGGTATTGCTTGACTTTGCTATTTTTTGTAGTTTTTGTCAGCTAGGTTCATATGCAAAGACAAGGAAATAAATTCATTCATAGAAAAATTATTTCTTCTGCTTCATCACAATGGTACTTGTTAGTCTCTCTCAGTTAAACCTTCTATATTCTGCCAAACCCTCCAAAATGGTATGAGTAAGAACTGCTTTGGTAGTTCGAACAGAATCATCAACCACTGACCCCAGCTTAGCCAAACATCTGATGAGTCCTGCTGTAAGTCCAGTTTGTTTGGATGAACAGAGATTGATCCAAGCATGAAATTAAATGCTTTCTTGAACCAGGATCTCGGCATAGAAAATATTTTTTTATTCTTAAGACTAACCACATCTTGAGAAAGCTTCTGATGAAAGGTTTCAAAGTGCCCTCAAAATGACTATGATTTTGTCATTTAATTAATACTTCGACACCTGCAAAACCTGGGACGTTCTGCGTTTGCCGTTGATTGACATTAACAGTGTTACCATACAGAGAGAGGTGCTCCCTCGGCAAAGCCGTACATTGACACCTCCTTTTGGTGATACAAGTTAGGACAAAGTTTTGCATGAAGTGAATTACCGTTGGTGCCTGGTCCCTGCTGA
>NW_010413287.1:0-25570 GCF_000710305.1 Buceros rhinoceros silvestris | reverse complement strand
TGCTGAACATGCCATAGGTAACGAAGTCCATGCTGTGTTTGAAGGACGTGTGCTCCTGCTCACCAAACCCATACACCGAAGTAGATGGCACAGTAGTTGTGACCTGAAGATACTGGTTAGAGAAAAACAAATCAACCAGGGGACTGTCCCACCTGCAACAAATAGAGGGAGACATGAGTAGTTTGCTTATCTCTGGTATACATAATTTTAAGTTCATATCTGGCTATTCGCACTTTTTTTTTCCGTTTTGGAGAATAACAGTATTAAAAACCCGTTAAATTCTATGCATTCCTCTAACACGCTTAACCTAACACACATTAAATTCCTCTTTCAATGGTTGCAGATATCTCATCACTTATACAATAAGATTTATCTGTCTCATTTTGCAAAGAACAACTAAAATAACAGAAGACACTATCTATAATCCTTTTACCAAACTAAGTGATTGCTTGTACTATTTCTATGACAACCAACGGGGCAAGCTAGAAATGTTTATTACACAGTGGGGTTCAGAATCCTTAATGAGAATAACAGACATTTAGTTGTTATCAGTTTTTACATTTTAATGTTTTGCTGGATCAGGACCTGAATATGCTTGTTACCCCCGACTTCATGCAGGCGCCTGGAGCAGAGGGATAGCTTCCTCCAGACTCTGCTTGAATGAGATGTTTTCATTGTGATTACTCTCTCCTGCTTCACTCACCAGCTTAATGCCTGTATTTCTATTGACTCATCTGTGGACACAGACTCACATTTTAATTAGGTGTTACATTATTTTCCTATCCCTAGTGCTATAACAAGCTGCAAGCTAGATGGGGGAGAACATAGTCAAGCTGTGGAGAAGTGTTTTGTTAATGGTGCTGTGTATGCCATGAGTGCCACATTTAGATAGCACTCTCTTGAGCCTTGTTTAACTGTGAATTTGTTACAGCTAATTAAAATAAATGAGCCAAAGCCATAGAGCGTAGAAGTGACATAACTCTCCTTTTAATGGTGTTTCTTCAACGATTTTGACGGAATTAAGTGGTTGATCAAATTGACCAGTAAATCAGAGAATTGGAAGATGGGCTGTATGTGGGGGTGGGGAGCGGTGCTACCCCTGTGAGGGAAGTGCTCACTGGTGAGCCCTGGCTACTACCAGTAACTGTGCTTGGGCACAAGTTCCCACTGCTGGAAGGACTGGGAGAGCATTACTGCTCCCGTCACTAGTTCTGCTCTCCCCAGGAGAAGGCAAGCACAGCCAATACAGGGATGCCCAGAGGCATCTCCTGCCTCTCCATGCAAAAAGCAGAAACGATCTTTCCATAAAGCGTCCTAGACAAGTCCTAAGTGAAGCACACGTACTGAAGGGTCTATGTAATTTTTTAAAAGTCTATTTGGCGCCTCTCACAAGCAGGAAAAGTAAGAAATTGTATTTAAGTCTTGATGTGATTGTTTGCCAGCAGCAACCCTCCCTCCCTCCCTTCCATCATCTCCTCCACCTACACGCAGTACTGAATAAGGTTATTTTCTTATAGGAAGGTTAATGCATGCAAAATATCCCTGAGAATCAGACCCAGCCCTTGGCAAACAGAGGCCTTTCTGCAAGAGGCGGCTGCTGCTGCTGTGTAGGAACGCGGATGGGCTCTGGACCTATGTTGCTGTCCAAAGGAGCGCTGTCATGTAGCTCTGTTCTGTGCCAAGGCCGGCACGGTCACCGCTCTGAGCAGACCATGGGGTTACGCAAAAAGCAAAGGATGCTGCAGGGGAAATGCTTTGGGAAGAGCTTAAATATCTGTCCTAACTCATTGAGCACTCTCCATGACGTCTGTTCAGAGAACATGAGTCTTTGTACATTCATGGTACCCACATTACAGCACTGACATTTCCCATCATGAGAGCAATTAGTGTTACCATGGCATTAAAAGTGCTCTTTCCACTCAGCAAGTCCTCTCCCTGTCCAGGAGAGACACTGGGGTGGTGCAAACCACAGCCCTCGGAACCATCCCTCTGCCCCGCCATGTCTTTAAATGGCAGAGAGAAACAGTTTTATACTTTGTTCGTTCCCTCTGGCCACTGTCACACACTCAACTTCTGCATGACATCATCAAAACAGTGCCCCACTCCGCACCCCTCCATCACTTGGCTCCCTGGGGGCTGCCATTTCCATCAGCACAGCTCCCCATGCTGTGCTGCCAGCCATCGCCCTCCATCATCCTCCTCTTTTGTTAGTCCTCTGCTTGCCAGAGCAGCCGTGCACTAAATACAGCATTAACTATGACACAAAGAGACTGGTAATGACTCTCTTTTTTTCTGGGCACCATTATGTCTTCTCTGTCTGAAGGAAACCATGGACAGGTTTCCCCTTGGCACCTCTCTCAGCCTCCACTCCCAAGCAGCTGCCCTTGTGCTCTGCAGTGCACTGTGGTTAACCTGTCGTGTTACTTTACGTGTTTGCTTGTGTTGTGTTGGCAAAGAGCAATCATTTAAATGAAAACAAAAATTACGTCTCTCATTCCTTAGAAACTTGAAAACAGTAAAAGAAAATGTTATATTTCTCCTACCTCCCCCTCCTGATGGTTTAAAGCAGATAGAAATAAGAAAACAAGGAGGGAGCATGAAATGACAGACACCATGTGCACAGGAATTTGCATGGTTCTTCCCCGACGGTCCTACAAACCATTACAGCTGTGATGGACAACAGAAGGGATCTAAAAAAATCTAAAAATACAGCTGAGCACAACGTCAAAAATTGAGCTCCTACCAGCAGTGAGACCTGACAAAGCCTGTGAAGACGAGAACCCTGTTCTTCGCACAAAGGTGATAGCTGCCATCAGGATCACTGACAAAAGTCCTAACTGCTTAGTGCCTCTGTGGTGGGAACACCCTTGCCTGGGGAAACACAAACTGTCCTCCCCGTGCATCTGCATGGCCTGTTGCAGCTAACAGTTGCCTGCTGCCTGTCCAGGAAGTCCGACTGGTAAAAGCTACCATTTTCTTCCAAACACTGTGTTCTGTACTCAGGAGTAAACCTCTCTATGTTTTAACCTCATATCAGAAAAAAAAGTATGATACAAGTCTGTGTGAAAATTAATACTTCTATCCAGCAAGTGAACCAGTCTCACATCCAGCAGTCAACCCTCAGGCCACAAGGACGAAACACAACTGCAGCCGACCAGGGAAAATTTAAGTACTAAAGGAAAATGGGTAGGCAGGTAGATAAAACATCTTGTTGATGATGAAGGTATAGTTTATGACTAATATTGTCACAACATTTGAGGGGGATGACTAAAATGCAGTACAAAATGGTTTTCAGAAGTGCATTCATCAGTCCTTTGTGATGCGAACTGGACGTGACAATCTACCTGGTTGAATGACTTTGCTCTGTTGGAGTCCATTGGAAACCAATAACCATGCTGTGTGCAATGGCTCGGAGCACTGACTCACCTGTCGTGAGCAAGCAGCTGGTGGCAAGCACTTATAAAGGTAGTCTTGTAAAACGTCCAGAATTAGGACACTTGGGACATATACATGACACATCACTACGACACACAACATGTGTTATCTGGACATTCAAAAATAATTTTTTTTTTCCTTCTTGTTGCAATAAATCTAGGAGAAATGAGTTCATTACTTTAAGGTGTGATCACCTGCCCCACTCAGCTGCTTGGAGAAGATATCTTCTGCTCAGGTGGAAATTTCCACTTTCCTCTCAGGTGGAAATTTCACACGTCTATCAGAAAAGTGGGTCTGATCTCCTGGCAGAGCTTGGGCATACCTTTCCAGAGGGCATGGGCTATGGCTGTCTGCACAAGCTGCCTCTAAAGCAGTAAAGCACCTTAGAGACTGATGAGTATAGGCCCCGTGCTCTCTTCCTTATTTTCCTTTTCATTATTATTATTATATTTTACTTCAAATGTTTTATTTCAATTATTTTGAGTTCTTATCTCAGACCATGAGTTTTCTCACTTCTGCCCTTCCAGTTCTCTTCCCCTCTGTCCTGCTGGGGGTAGGGAGTCAGTGAGCGGCTGTGTGGTGCTTAGTTGCTGTCTGGGTTTAGACCATGACACACTGTCTCACCACAACCATATTCTTAATTAGCTGAAAGTCTTGGGACACCGCTGGACTGCAGAAGGCAGAATGCGAGAATGAATTTTTAGATGCTTTTCTTACTTTAAAGGTGATTCATCAAAATGATGGGGAAAGTCATGAGTAACCAACAGGCTTTCCATAAATGTGATATTTTAAAAGAAAGACTTGCAGGGTGTATTTACAGTTACTGACACAGTTATGCTCCACTTCTCTACTACAGTCATCCTCATGGCATCAGGGCATCTCCTGTAAGCGGCCAGGTATATAATACTTCATTTTTGTTCTGAAAAACACTTGGATAAATGATATACCTACAATAATTCTCGCCTATGTAACATAAATCTTAATGATTAGAAGACTAAAATAACATCTCTTACAAACTAGGAGCAAACCCAGGCTACCCATGATGCGCACAATTTGCTCCTGTTGCTTTCAGCAAAATTGCAGTTTAAGACAATAGCACTATAAATCATTCTAATAGCCTTGCCTATGTAAAAACGTCTTCGTGGTAAGTGGCGTCTGTGCTTACTACCAGAATCAATAAAAAAGGGCAGCTGAACTCTGCAGCAGCCTTTGGGGAATTAGGGATAATCTTGATTAGATTTTGGTTATTTGTACCATATCTTCCCAAGTGTGATAGCAAATGAGGTGTTCCAAAATCTTGAGAAAGAGAAAGGAGCACTTATCTGGCTTGGGAAAAATGCTCTGCCTTCCATTATTTGAATGACATCATGAAGGAAAAGTCAGTTGGAGAACGGATATTAAAGTGGAGAATCAAATCAATAGCCCATCCCTCTGCAGCCTGTCTCCAGCAACGGCCCAGGCCAGATATCGCAGAGGAAGACGTAAGATATCACTCAGAGCCAGTCTTGCAATAATCTGCTTATGGAGGAAGTCTCTGGCTGTTTTCATAGAATTAGCTTATGTTGTGAAACATGGGGGCAAAAATACTTGTGGAGTTTTTTCTGTACAGATGATTTTTCTGTTATGTGTGAAAGTGTATCCCGCCAAGCCTCTGTGTCAGTACCGCCCTGGGGCAACGAGTCCCACCGAGTAATCACACGCTGCAAAATGAGGATGGCTGCGTTATTTATCGCTGCCTCAAAGCAAACGGTTCCCTGCCTCTTGCTCTCTGTTCTTGAGGAATTCTACGCTTTTTTGAAGCCCTCATGCTCATGCTTGATACTACCTCCTCCAGCGGTTGCTGCTGTTAGTGGCAGGAGCAGAAAGGAGAATAGCACTCAACCTGAGCCACTAAATAATGCAGAGGCTCTGTTCTGCTCCCTCACCTCACACCATATTACAACCCAATATTTTCTCTCCTGTTTTAACTACTGAGGACCTCGGCTAACGATGGACCAGTTTCCTGGTAGAGGTGCAAGATCAGCTGGGATAGCCTGAGCAAGGATTTATTAAGCTTAAGCAAATTACAAATTTCTTGACAAAACTTTTTGCCACTGATCACGCCGATTTGCCAAGCCAGTTATTTTCCAAGCATTGTGGGAATGGGGAGAGGTCTCCCACAGCATCCGCTGCCCCACAAGGCCAGTAGTTTCAGAGCTTCACCCCCAGGGTGGGGGTCCCAGGCCCCAGGCCCTGTCTCTCATAAGACTCACAGCCTTAAATTAGCTGCAGGTTTCTGGGTTTTTCCCCAGCAAACCAGAAAATACCTGACATCTGTATGGGCGTGGGGATCCTGCCTGCCCCTGGGTCTCATCTGACCGCCTTGGCATCTCACCAGTGAATGTATGGAGGTGGCATCTCTTCACCCCCATGACTTTGGAGAGCTGCTGGCATGGGGAGGGACCTTTCCTGGCCAAAAATAAAACAGCAGGAGTGTGGGAGATGATGGTGAAGAAGAGGAGCAGAAGTAGACAGGACTGCATGGGACAGAGAAAAGGACAGCAGTGGAGGAGGAGAAAGGTAAGAGGGAGTAAGCCAAGAGGCATTACTAGGAGGAGAACAGAAGGCAGCCCAAGAGCTCCTGGTCCTGGAACACCCCAGCAGTGCCTGGATCATTTGTCTGCATGACCGTGTCTAATTTTTGCCCCATGCCAGCAATGCAGCGGCTGTCGACTGAGTACCCCGGAGCAAGCTGAAAATGTAGTGGGACTTGGCCTTTTGTTCTTGCTCCTGGCTGTGCATGAGGTTTGCAATCAGCTGTTAATGTCTCTCCCCTCACATAATTCACTTCTCTTCCCCATTATTGTGTTTACATGGAGTCCTGAGTTTGTCCTGCCCTCCCTGAGCTGACGCTTGGGTAGCTCAGCTATGGCAAAGGCTCCTCACTTGCAGCCTGTAAAGCACATTCAGGAACACCACAAGGTCTCTGCTGCCTCTCCCTGCAACATTTCCAGTACGATGTTAAATCATCCCTCATGAGGAGGAGGCTTTTTGTGCACGAGTGGCAGAGCTGGGATGGGGTTTTATATCAAGCAGGCAGACAGGGAGCCTGCTATCCCATCGCTGCAAATTCTGTGACAAAGCCACCGCGCCACAGAAAGAGGGGAGAGAAATATAAGCGTGGACTTTGGAAGAACAACCCAAACACATACCACATTTCTGCTCAGGACAGGCTCCCTCCCCACATGAACTGTTGGCTGTGCCAGAACACGCTGGAGATTGTGAGGGATTTCAGGGTTTTGTGGGGGGAGTGGTTCATCCAGCAGTGCAAAGTTGCTTGTGAGGGATAAGGAGCATCATATACAACAGATTTCTGGGGATTTGGGTTTGCTTTACACCGGGAAAACCTTCCTCAGAAAGAGGTCCAGCAAAGCATCTGGACCTGGTTTGGTGTAGACACGAGCTATCCACCCACACCTGGGGTGTGCAACCTCAGCACCTGTTGAAGAAGCTTTATTTGCTCACATCAACTGTTCTGAGCAATATTTGTGTGTGTATGAAGATTAACAATTGATTCAGCTGTTCGTTGAGATAGCAATGGCCATTTACATCTTAAAATAGGCAACTGAAGTTCCTCCAGGTGTTACGGGCTTGCTTGTTTCTCAGAGTCTGCTGCCTACATAGCCTGCCCTGAGCTGGCACAGCCACGGAGGCCGCTGGCCGTGCAGCTCAGCACCTGGCCCTGGGCATTCTGGGTGCCCAAGAGCAGCAGCTCCCACCTCTGGAGCGAGCCCAAAGGAAAAGATTAGGGGTTTAGCACCCGGGATAGGGACAGAGAACAAGGCAATGATGAACACTCTGCAGTAGTTCCTGCCGAGCCCTGCAGCCACAGAGCACGCTCGGATCCACTTCCATGCATCCAAACTTGCCTTTGGGCAGGTTGAACTAACAGGAAAATCCACTTAACATGCCATATGTCACCAGTGCTCCCCAGACCCAGCTAGCCAGAGCAGTCTTTGGTGGGGATGATCCTGTAACTGATTGCTGAAGATTCATCCTCCCCAGTGAAGCAAATGCAGCCACCCGTGGCTCTTAGGTTAGGATATATAACCTTCCTCCCTGTTTTGAAAGGAGGTTTCCATCTGCGCAGCTCTTCTGGTGGCTAAGGAGGTTGCAAATCTCTCTAAGTCAGGCTGTGGAGGTATCCCTGAGCATCTGCAGTCACTCATTCTGACAGGATGGGCAGGGAAGCAAATGAAAGGGAAGTATTTTTTGCTCCTCACACAGGAAATTTAACTCTAAATATGATTCAGCTGCAAGAGGAATGGCTCCCTGCCGGGATGTGATCCTTTAGTCTAAAAGTACTGGCCGTGCTATTTCAAATGAAACAAAAATTCCTGGGAACGTATAATTTCCCCTCCTATATGCAAAATCCTGTGTCTCTGCTGATCACAATCTTTTAGTAGCAGCTCTGCCATTGTTTGCAGGATAAAAACCCATTACCCACATTATATTCACTCACAATTTCCTCTTTTGGGGGACGGTTGGGTTTCACGAGAACTCCTTCACCTGCCTGGAGGCAGCATACACTTTTCCAGCGGCGATGCTCGATAGGAGAGCATCCCTTCCCAGTGCTGTGCCGATGCTACTAACCAAGACTGCCCTCTACCTCCCCGGGCTCTGCAGCACATCGCTGTTGCACCCCCATGCCTGCACCGCTACTGAGCACAGTTCTGGGGGGACAAGGGGTGCCCCCCTGCTCGGGGTATGGAGGAGGCTTCACCAGACCCATGGCAGGCCAGCAAATGTGCCCTCCTGGAAACCTGCTGAGTGGGGACCAGCTTCTGCTCTTCTGCCTCTCTCTGGAGCTGCACCTCTCGTCACCACGTCAGCAGCTCAGTGGGGCAAATCCCACGTCTGCTTCATGGCCCCTTCCCTTAACAGGGATGTCCCAAGTGTGAGGATGCCCTGACTAACCAAGGCTAATCCCTTGGTGCTTGGGAATAGATGAGGAGGGCTGAATGGGAACAGGCCATGAGCTAGCTGCTCGCTGTGTCTTGTTATGCATTCACCTCTTACATCACCATTCCAATTAATGAGCCTTTACAAAAATCTCTCATTACAAAGAGAAGAAAATTGGGCCTTTAACATAAGCCCACCATTTTCACAAAGCTGTTAACTCCAACAAGGAATTAAATTATTTTTGTTATCAGAGCAATGCATAATATATTCATTTACAACAGCCTGCAAAAGGCGAGTTTTACAGAATTGACCGTGACATGTATAAAAAGCAATGTCATGAGATTGTAGTTTAAAAGGATGGGCAGCTAATTAAAAACCCAGAGCGGGGGTTCCATCTGCAGACTCAAACCGTTCTAGAGGCTATATTGTCTTAGTTGCACCACACCATGGTGTTAAACCATCCTCATGTAGCTCACAAAGATAGAGCTTATGTTTTAAGTCTGTTTGACTAACAGTTTCGGGGGGCAGGGGAGGGGGGCAAAATCTGAGCTGAATTTTTAATTTCTTGATTTAGAGTTACAATTTCTAATGCATAAAATGAACCACTTGGATCCCAATGACATTCTGGGGTTGTCCGCTAGTGGTGGGGATCAAGACAAGCTGAGCTGATGCTGAGGACCCAGCAGTTACCTGCGTGTCAGGGGCTTGCTCTGAAGCAGCCTGTTAGCAGCTAGATCACACTGCGTGTGCTCCCAGAGCACACCTCCCAGCAAGGTCATGTGGAAGGGACCTAATCCTCACTCCTCGGGACCACTGCAAGGTCAGCCAATGCCCAAGAGGTTGACGTCAAAGGTGCTGCTGATCGGCAGTAAACTGCTAATGCAGACCCAACCACAGCCTAATGAGAAGGTGCACATATTTCTCCGTTCTGTGCATCTCCTTCACTCACCTGAGCCAAGCAGTGACAACCCAAAATGGTCTGTAACGCTGTCATTTGTCACTGCAGACAACCGGAGGCTGCTGTTAACGCCATGCTGTAGCATCCCTGAAAGAAACTGGGCGGGGGTGCACCTTGATTGGAACTCTCTTGCTGAGTAGCATTATAGACCAGAGATGCGTCGGCAGAAGCCAAGAAAATGGGAAACTATGACACCTGGTGACATTTACTAGAGAGGGGGAAGCTTTTGCTGAAGTTAAATTTACAGTACCAGCTTAAGAATTCAACTTTTTATTTTTGCAGAGTCACAGACTAGACCCACAAAGGCCATTCACTGGTATCAGGGGAAGTTAGAGGCTTACAGCCTCTGTGGCTTTGAGGTTCAGTTTTCTACCTCTTGGAGAGTGTCAGGTGATTTGGTGCTCAAGTTCTGACATGCTAAACTCCATGTTTCAGAAATCTTAGTTCAGTGCTTTCTCAAGTTGAGCCTACCGGCCTCCCAAGCTGTTAAATCTCAAGTTATTTAACTTGCTGAAGAACCTTTCATACATGCCCATAGATAATTATCTGTTCTATAGATGCATACTCCCATGAATAATGAGTGTTTTCCAGGCACAAGACGTAAATCTGTGTTTATACCATATTTAGTTTGTTTTCGAGCCTGTGTCATGCAGACCGAAGCAATAGGATGTGAGGAAACAGTGCTCACCCCATCATGCTTAATTTCCGCGAAAATTTCTGCAAAAAGCAACGTGAATGACATCTGGTACTCACAGTACGGTGCCGGTGCTTTTCCTCTTGATCTTGAGGTGTGATGAGTCATCTGCAAACTCCACATCGTAGCTGGCCTCATCGGCAGTAACTCCAGGGGAGTCGATCTTGAGTGGGACTTCAAACCGCTGTCTGTTGGGGTCGTAGACCTAAAGCAAGGCAAAGAGGAGGCAGGTTAGCTCATCTGTTAGCACATGTTCCTTGGTTAAATGATTCTTCCCCTCCCCACATACTTCACCTTGAACCGGAGTCTGTCCTTTGTCTGGAACTCCACTTCCAACATGACCGGAGAAATGTCATTTCCGAAGAGGGACAAGGCCTGGCGCTTGTTCAGTGTTACCCTGTGGCAGGAAAACACGCTGGTGCCCACTGCAACTGCTTGCTGCCTGTGACCACCCTGGCACAGGCCGGGGGTTACAGCTCAGATATTCTACATCAGCTCTTTAAAAATAAATCATTGGCTTATTGAGAGAAATCATGTGTGAAGTCTGCTTAGTCTTTCCTTGCCCTTAATGGATAAAACAGGTGTTGAAGCAAGGAGACCCCATGGTCTCCTGGGACACAGCTCTCAGGGTGGAAGTACCACCCCGTGCCAGTGCCTGACTTCCTCACTGGTGGTGTCGTGCGAGTGCAGGACCCCCAACCCTGCATGGCTTCTACAGAGGAGAACGTGTCCATTATCCTGCCGACTGCAAGCTGAGCACACAGCAGCAACGCAGCTTGGGGAAGATCTCCAGCGTGTTGCCCCGTGGGGTGGCAGCGGAGGTGGCCATGCAGTGCCAGACTGCAGTGCCAAAGGAGCCACGCGCACTTACCTCCAGCCATGGGCAGTCTTCTCGGTGTTCTCACCCAGAGAGTAGCCATAGGGACTGTCCACAGGGAAGAAGCACCAGGGAGCGTTGGTCACATCAGTGGCACACCAGGTGCAGCCCCGTGCCTCACAGACCTCCTTGGAAGCACCTGGCTGGGGGTGGCAGTCGATGCGCTTCTGCACCGGCACGGCTCCAGAACACTGCTCGCCTTGGTCTGAGCCGAGGCAGCCGCCTACAGCTGGACATGACAAAAAGCAGTCAGAGCAGCAGGGAAGCACATTAAAAACACCAACTACAATGCAGACTTCTTTAGTTAGTCTTTTCTTGTGGTGTTTTTCGCCATTTTAGGGCTAACGCGCATCACTCTTAACTAAAATGACAGCAGAGCAGCACGCCTGCTCATGGCCAAGGCAGGAGCAACTGGTTTCTTCCACAAGCTGAGGCAGTGGGTCTGTGTTGTTCAGTGCTCAGAGCTTTTAGCACTCGGCTGAAGCACAACTTGGTTGAAACACTCATGGGAAGTTAAACAGCAGGCTAATGAAACTGCTGGGGAGGCGCGAGAGCCCCTCCTCAGGTGTACTGCAATAAGGGCTGCCACCACTACCCGCACAGGAGCTCTGCATTTTCTGTATACCTACTCTTCCCCGTGCTACACACAGAGTTTATTTATATATACTTACATCCATATACATATACACATACTAATGTGTGAAATGAGCATGCACCTGGATTATGTATACAAATAAAGAAATTTTATGTACGTTTGTATTGGGCTTCATTTCTGTGTTGCATGACTACTACACGCTTGCAGTATTAGTAGTTTGTGTTAGTACAGGTATGGTTATAGTAAAGGGAAGATGCCAGCAGTACAAGGCCCAAATTAGTCATTCGCAGAATCGTCCTGAACAGAAACCTCTTAATAAGGTGCTAAATCTTTTCACTTTTCCAGCTGCAGATTGAGCCCCGTGGCTCCCCCATGGGCAGTGAGCCCCCTGAGAGCAGGGGGACCACGAGTCCAGCTCCCTGCTGAGCTGACAACATGCTCTGTTATCAAATACGCTTAAAGAGAGCAGCATACTTACTTTGAAGTTAAATTATGTCATTTTAGTCATTACAACAATATTCAAAGATTAAACCTACTTGAACAATAATTGCTTTTTTCCATAAAATGACTAATACCTCTGCTTGAATTGTTTTTTTAATTTTATGTAGACTGTTGCGTGCTTGAAAGCTTAAAACATGGTTGCTGATGCAGCCTAGGCTTCTCCGTTTAAAGAACTTTACAAGATGATGTGCGCAAGCAGTAATTATATATACAGGGAAAATTTACAGAATAAAACTGTCGATTCACAAGAAAATGCCATCACGCTGCAATACCAGAGCTGATTTCCAAGCAAGGGTTGGGAATGCAGAAAAGCAGGAGCTGAGTGCCATCTACACGTGTCTTTTGAGAAAACCCTCATCCCCTTTTTGATGCATCTGACACTCAGGTCTGACGCTCCTGGGCTGTGCAGCAGAGCTCCCTCCTCACTGCCACAACGCCTGGTATCACATTCTAGAGTGGGAACTAACAAACGAAACCTGTTAAACTTCATCAGCTGCCAGACAGGCAAGCTTGGCTTCCACCTCTGTTTTGTGGGGTGAACAGTCATGGCCCACAGGTGGATGCTTTCTGTTCAGCATTCACCCACCGTGATCTGTCGCATAGGAAAGCCCTGAATTCTGATTCTCTTTTTCATCCAAAGCATAACAGAAATATGGCCATCCCTCTGCAACCCCTACGTTATTTCTTCTTGGAGCAGAAATCGTGAAGACTCTGGGCCAGGGGGTTAAAGCCTTGACCTTTTGTACTACGTCCCTGCTGCAGATGAGGGAATGTCATGCAGATGTATTTCCGAGGGACGTGGTTTAGTGGCAACCTGGCAGTGCTGGGTTATGGTTGGACTCAATGATAGTAAAGGTCTTTTCCAACCTTGATTCTGTCAGTCCGCAAGTCCCATGCAAGTAACTGCCCTGCCTTTCTACCACTAGGCACTAAACAGTCCTGCTTATGCAGGGACCTGGGAGGATTTCAAAGGCTCCCTGCAGCCCTCTGGATCCTGAGGTCCTTAAACCTGCGCAACCAGAGGTTAAAAAAACGCCGTACCAAGCACCACCTCTGCAGTCAGTGCATGGCTTCTGTGTCCAGCAGCTTTGCACTGCTGTGCCTGGCACGTTTGCATTAACGCCTTGGCAGACCAAGCACAAAATAGAGTAAACCCGTCAATTTCTTTTACATCTTTTTTTTTCTTTTTTCTAAAGAGAGTCAAATGCAGCATCGTTGTTTTCATTGCTGAAATAAAAGAATATGACAAAACATACTACAAGCAATTATTAACTTGGTGTCATTTTACACAGCACAAGTTCACAGGATACTTATCAACTCCCCTGTATAATAAAATGCTTTCAAAATACTTCGTAAGAAGGATATTGTGAATGAAAAATCTAGTTCAAGGGGAAAAAAATTGCCCCAGTAGGAGCAAGGAAAGTTCTTTAATTTCCCCCTTCACTCCCCTTCAATGTGAAGCTCAAATTTTCCAGCAAATTTTGAAAACCAGCACTTGCAGGTGTGAGCAGCTGAACAAGGCTGCAACCTCATTCATCCCTTCTTCCTGGATTTATTTCTATTATACTACAAATGAGGTAGTAGTAGCAAGTGGGAAGATAAAATTTTCCTTCCATACTTTAAAAAAACATTTTTAAATCTCCGCATCATTTCCACCACATTTATGGGTCATGTCTGTAAGCATACATGGAAGATAAAATGCAAACAAGCAATCGAATATAGCAACAGCTACGGCTACTTGCTGCTTTGCCATAATAATTTCCATGGGAACAGAACCCAAAGCAAGACAGTTTGAAAGATATGAGAAAAATTATTTCCATTGATTTTTAAAAACCTTGACTTTAATTTTGTGAAATCAGATCAGAAAATGCCGCAGTAAGGCATAAGCAAGGAATTAAAATATTACCACACAGCTTTTAATTCAATAGCATTAGTCACTACATTTTGGGTTCATCTATACATTTCAAAGGCATTTGCTGCAGAGGTTCCCTCTTCCTGTATCTAGTAACCTTAAGAAGATGCGTTCCCCCTTCGTTAGACTCTGGACTGCATTAACCTCTGGTATACCAGGGTGAAAATCACAGAAAACAAACTGGCAAAGCACAGGGTAACTTTCTGCAGCTGAACGGTCCCACAGGCTCCAGCGTGTCTGTGCTGGTGCCCAAGAGCTGAACACACTGTTGGACTGGGGTGCGTTTCTGAACAAGCCAGCCCTGCTGTCTTCCCACAGAGTCACCTCAGGTGGAGGTAAAGCTGTGCCCATTCTCTCCTTTTCCATGAAAATGATCTCCTCCTTTAACAGCTCCTCTGTTGTTACCACATGTGTATGTGTATATATATATATATATAATCTCATTTGTGTTTATAGGCCTATGACAAAACACAAGTGTGATAAATTTACCTGTGAGCACAACAGCGAGGAAGCAGAGGCTCCCGATCCTCTCCATGGTTGAAGGCCGATTTCTGCAGGCAGCACGGAGCCTTTTATACAAAGCAGGGGGCACAATAAATGCTTGTTCCGATACATAATAAGGAACATTGCAAATATTTTCTCAGCATTCGCATCTTACATGAGATTAATTATAACACCTGACCTTGTCTGCATATCTATGCAGATAAGATAGAATGTAGTCAGTACTTCATCCACAAACTTTGCTCAACTTCTGAATTCTAACTTTGGGAACATGTTACAATACTTAGAAGATTATTTTTTCAGAAGTTACCCTTTTTTTTTAAAGCACACATCTTCAGACAGAGTCCAGTGCTTATCTTTTTCTGATTGCGTATTACTTTTTATCACATACGTAGTTTTACAGTACAAAATGAAAAGTTTGTAGAAAAACAAACAGCTGAAGAATTCTGCATTAAAACAAGACACTAGGACCTTTACAAAATGACAGTTCCCTTCCAGTTACTTCATGACAAGAACTTTCACAGTAAGCTGTGTTTTATGGTAAGATCTGGTTTGGGCGGGATGTCTTCCTGAAGGAAAACCCAAAAATCTTTCTCTGCACACATTATCTAAGCGCTAATTGGTGCCTGTCAGGGGACAGTTTCAAGAAACGAAGTGTCTGTGCCGTCAAGCATCAGCAGAGAGAAGCACCTGCAGTTCAGACTGCTGCCCCCCGCAGCAGCCCCTCACCATACGGTCCCTGGAGCAGAGCAGCCTGCCAGCAGGCGGGTGTTCCCTGGGTTTGTAAGGACTTCCAGCCTGCAGCTGCAAACCACAATATTTGTATGAATCCTACACAAAACACACGTGAAAAACTCCCCGCTACCCAGATGACAACCATGAGTGTTCAGCTCCAAAACCAGGGGTCCCCAAGCTGTTGGAATCATTTGTGTAGCTTGGCACAGGGGCTGGCCTTCACCCCCTGGGCCAGGCAGAACGGGGACCCTCCACCAGGCACACGAAGCCTCTCACAGGAGTCCTGCATATAAATTCACTCTCTGCTGCGAGTTTTGCTCAAAGCTGTAAAAAGGTTGTCCCAGACCTTTTCCATGTACACCCCTTGAGTAGTCAAAGAGCACGACAGATCCACACCCACTGGTATTGCTACAATTTATTTTAACTAACTGTACATTGTTCCTCAACAATGTGTATCACATTCCTGCCCAAACTTGGAACAAAGCAGCGACCTCAAGTCACAAGCACAGTGCATTTTCATCTCCATTCAAGCTGCGCTGAGAAGGAAATAATTCCTCTAAAATCAGTAAGAGGCATGAGAACTGTTCTTTCGTGGACAGACTATACATAATAAGGTAAGAACTGTCATCTCTTAGGAACAGGAACCATCTGCTTCATTTTCAGTCTTCACTGCACTTAATAGGAGGGAATTCTACCAGGGTTCCTAAATACTATCATAACACAAATAACGACCAACAAGAACACAGACGTGGGATACCAGAACAACTTATGGGCCATATTACTCAGCAACCTACTGTCTTGTAGGTAAAATTCTGCATTTTATATTTGGGGCCTTTGCAAGGGAAGTGAATTTTAAGGAAGTATGATGAAAACAGCAAAGAGAAGTAGTTCACATTCACATCTTTATTTAAGTGTTACCTACATAAGCTATAATTTACAGACTGATATTTTCTGGAAAGAAAAAAACCAAAAAACCTCAATATCCAAACACTGTATCTGAATCTACAGAATTTAAATTTGCATAATTTACAAATTAATATTCAGCGCAGTTGGGTAAATTATACATCCTCCCTCAATATCCACACTCTAAGAGCTTTAAAAGTCATACAGGCACAAGGTAAGATATTTTCTTTGTACAACCATCTATTTACACAGATTTTTTCCAATACACGTGGTTCAGTTCTCAAAGTAACTGCCAAGTTTGCAAAACAGTGTATTTAAAATACATTTAGCAGCATATAAAATTAGATAAAAAGGAAAGACATTTTGCTTTAAAAAAAGAAAACGTGAGATGATAGAAACAAACCCATAAGAAAAATAGATTAAGATATATTTCTGTCATGACATTAAGAACAGCTAGTCATTACAGAATATAGGCAAAACACCAAGAAAACGTACCAATTCATGAGCATTTGAGTTCTAGTCCTGAGCACAGAGTATACGTAGCTGCACAACTTTGGTCAACAAGGATTATATGCTAACGTTAACACGTGTCTTGTGGCATTCACTGTTAGCAGGACACAGCCATGTCAGGGAGAGGTGTCATTAACGGCTTCTTCCCATCTTTTCTTCACTCCACTTCCCCAAGAACAGTGTAATTGACCTTTAGAGCCTTGAAACCACCTACTGTAATCAAAGGCTTGTTATTGGGACATCACCAACCCCTCGCTACCTAAAATGCAAACGAGCTGATCTTACTTGTGAGTGAAATACAGCAGAGCACTTTGTTACACATTCCAGGTTATAATTTTGAGATGGTTATTAGAGAAGACTGATTTCCAGTTAAACTACAAGTGTTACATATGCACACAAATTCAGCCATAATATATAGACAGATATGTGACCATTGAGACAAGCACGCTACCAAGAGGTTATTTTTTCTCAAATACAGTACATATTTTAAGGACAGCAGGTCTAGTAGAAGAGTTCACTCTTATTTGTCAGTTCATTCCAGTCATCAGTGTTTACCTAATAAGCATGCGGCAAACTGCATAGAGTGCACCTGAAATTCATCAATATATTAATTTATACCCATAATTTCAATTACTGGCAAGATCTTCACTTGCATCTCCTGTATCTGAGATCTGTCCATCTATTACATTTCGAGCTTTCCAGATCCTCACGGTCCGGTCACTGAAAAAGAAAACAAAGCCATATTAGAGCTAGGTAATTAAACTGGGGACCAAGCAAGACCAAGGCTGGGGCAGGGCAGGGGGAAGAGGGCAAGGGAGATTTCTTAAAAGCTCAGGTGACTTATTCAGAAAAGGCATTTTTGGCAAAATAAGATTTCCTTAATGGATATGCAAGGGTCATTCCATCTTCAGGAGACTTTGTAATCTAAGATGTACAACGTTTAACATTCTCTAACCTTATCACAGCACTGGCTACTACTGCCTTTAACCATCTAGGCAAGTATAGAGATTATATGTCTAAGGAAAGCAGGCTCCTACTCTGTTATTAATTTTTTAAAATACGGCTAATGGTAATGGGCTTCAGTAGACTGATATCAGAGAAGAGCTTCCATCTCATGTACCTGTCTGCAACTCATTAGAGCACAGGCAAAAGGCAATGCACAACAGAATTAGAGAGACAGACTCGACAGGACAAGACTGCTCCTTGCCACTAAAAAAAACATTAGGTTAAATCAAACAGGACCTGAAACATGGTCTTGTTTGCATGACAAGTGTCAGTCCAGAATGGAAAAAGGTAAAAGCAGCACAGAACACCAAGATAATGCAAAGTCCTAACACCTGCCCACCCCTCAAATAAAGCAAAAGGCTTTGCCAGGTGCTGGGAAGTGTAACACCAGTGAGCTGGTGTTCAGAAGCCCAGGAGAGACAAGATATAAAGCTGTACTTTTGGCAACAATCAGTATTTACACGATTTTAAAGTCTAAGTATCATGTTTTTAAAGTCTGTACAAGTGTCACATGGAATGTGTTACAAAACTGTTTTCATAACTAAAAAGTAAAACAAAGAATTAGTCTTATTAAATAGGAATTTATCCTGTGCAAAAGAAGTTATGAATTTCTCATAAACCAAGTTTTGGCAAACTGACTTGTGTATTCCTTATAACACCCTTGAAAAAAGCCAGGAAGTCAGGAAAGACTTTATCACAGTATAGAGGCGTTCTGACTCGAGCCTTCACTCTAAATTGTCAGGAGTGCTCCAAGCTCTGCAGACCTTCACAACAAGTTCCAAGAGGCTGGTATTTTCCTTCACTAGTAATGAAGAATAAATTATAGGTGCACGTATGTTCTAAACTTATTAATACTCTTCAGGCAGAGACATAAGCTTGGATGTCTCTACCCCTATCTGTTAATGCTTAAACATAAAAATTGGCCACCAAACATGGGAACTCAGCAACTTTGAAATCCTGCTTCAATTCAGAAAGACCTGCTTTCAATTCAGAATGCCAGAAGCTTCCGTGATTGGCACTAGAAGATAGCATGGCAGTTTGCACAGCTCCTCACTACGCCACTAACTAGGCTCTGCTGCTGTCTCCTGCACTTTCTCTAGAATGAGGTATTTTTCTTGGTCAGGTTCCCTGAGGTTTCAGGTACTCAATTTGCTCACTTCTGAGGAAGCAAATGTTCAAATCAAGGTGTTTAAAGGACAGTAGGATGGCTTGCAAAGCTTCTACTCTATGGCAGCACTTAAAAACAAAACAAAAACCCCAAAGCCCCCACAAGTCAGGGATCAGTCCTAGCAGTAAACAGCCCAGCTGTAGAGACAAGCTGGTAAAGTTCTCAATCACTGCCAAATGCTCCCTGCCATCCTGCAAATCAGTGGTGTCTCAACTTGTTTTGAGCATGCTAAAATCTTTTAGAGCACACACCCCCATGTGTATTTATTCATTTATAAATTATATACAGGTACTACTGAAGGAGTATTTATTTACAGTATAGTACATATATATTTTCTTCCTGCATCCCAATGGATCATGTTGTGCAACCCCTGGGGTGTACACAGCCCACTGCATACCCACAGCAGTAGATTATCAGCTTTTAGGGGCATGGACCAGGTATCCCCATGCTTGCTACAAAGCGACTTACACAACTGAAGATCTCCTAAATGCGTTTGCACGGAAACAATTCTAGCAGGAGCTATAGAAAAGAAAAATCCATGGAAAAGAAAAACTCACTCTGCTGCTGTGAAAATCTGGCTGGAGTTGGTGCAGATTGCATTTATGGGGCTGTCATGTCCCTTCATCTCCCCAATGGGTGCAAAGGTATCCACATTCCAGAGCTTGAGGGTGCCTCCCCTGCAGCCGCTGAGCAGAACCGGAACACCGGGTACCAGGCCGAGAGCACACACCCAGTCTTTATGAGCATTCGGAACTTGCTGAAAAAGAGAAGGCAGGCCAAGTCTCACAGGGCTGCACGAAATTCTAGGAACGAGCGCGCAAATGGAACGATCCCACGTTCTAAGCCTAATTCCTGCCCTGCAGTGTATTTGCTACATGACTCGGTGTATCACAGCCCCGCAGCTTCGCCTCCTTTAGAGCGAGGAGGGTGCTGTCTTTCATGAGGCTGCTTCTATAGCATGAGGTTGTTTCTCTTTGTGAAATAATACTGCAAAACAAGAAGAAAATCCAATATGCACAAAACATAACATGACATGGAACCGAAATTAAAAATATTGCTAAATCTGTATGTTCAAATGCACATCTGAATGCCTTTTTGAACATATGGTCTCTGTATATGTTTCAATTCTGCCTGTAAAACAGCTATAAAAAAAGAAAATCCGAAGTACTGCTCAAAAATACACCAGGGAGAGAGAAACTCTTTCTATATTTGCCATCCTCCTTTCTTCTTTTCCCATTACACATTATAAATTGATTTTGTGATGCAGCACTTAACAAAAATACATTAATTTTTTATTGAGAAAGGACACTAGCATTTAAGTGCTAATGCAGAAAGCAAAAGCCTGCACAGCCTGGCTGAGAACCACATCCATTTGGTACCAAGACTGGGGAAATAACAGCCCAAGTTTGCTGTCTTTTAAGGGGACCAAGAGTGGCTCTTCTCCAGTTCAATTTGGTAGGAAATGCTTTGCTGCCTTTCTCGTATTATGGAATACATTAAGCCTTCTAGGATCGTCTTGGCATTTTATCTATAATACACCCTGCTACAACAAACACTGGTGGTCTGGTCCTACAGCACTTCATGTAACTGGGAGGGGAGTGGTTCTTATAAAGCTTAATTTTGTCACAGCAGTGTTTTGTGGCTTGGGATGTACAGCACGGATCTCCAAATTCTTTTGAATGGCATGTTTGTTAAGGGATTTTCACCAGCTACAGAGGATCAGACTTGTTTAATACATGCATGCCAAATCAGGACCTCTGTTGAAATGCTAGCATTTATATCTTAAAGCAGCTCAGCTTTGTTTCAGGTTTTTTTTTTTTCCCCTTCATCTGAAACAGTCAAATGTACACACCAAAGCAAAATTGCAACAACAGAAATTGACTGGATATGAGTCAGGAGAAACTCATACAAGAGCAGTTTGAGGAGTGTAATGGATCACCCAAAGCAGCTGTGCAATCTGTGACCTCGGAAATTTTGAAAACGCAGCTGGGCAAGGCCTTGAGTAACCAGACTTAACTTCAAAGTTGGCCTTGATGGGACCAGCAGGCTAACTTCACACTGTGCGACCTCCAGAGGGCCTTTTCACCCTGAACCAGCCCACGACTAGCAAAAGTAACAGCACTTTTTTTCATGCCCTAAAAAGACAGTGAATAAAAATAATCTGGTTTGTTTTGTCAAATGCTTTAGCCTCAGTTCCTTGAAAAAACCCACCACATATTTTATAGAAACAAAAAGAAGGAAGCATGACGTCATTATTACGCTCTACTTTTAAAACTAAAAAACAGAGGGAAATGAAATACAGATGTTATCAAATGCACATATACCGAAAGGAAAATAAGAAAATGAACACAAACTAGTCCACTGCTACATACTACCACACCCCTGCCCCCGTGTTCTCTCTGAATTACTTGCAGTGATGAAAATGCATATTGCTTAACATTTTAATGAGCCTAAAATGCAAGAGCGAAGATGCTTCTTACAACTTTAATAAAGTCATTCTGAGAATACAAAATCTTTCCTGTTCCTCTGGTCCTCCTTTTTGCTAACAAGCTGCTTAATACATTTCCCTAGACAGACAGATAGGAAGGTAGATGTCCCTTATGGCCAGGTGGAGATTTTCTGTAAGAAGCTGAATTTCTGAATCCTTATTTTAGCTGTGACGTTTTAGTGTTCTGAAAAGAAACTGGCACCCAGCTGGGCAATTTTGAAAGAAGATCAAGAAAGTTTGTATGTTTATGGAATATTAAGGACACCTGTATAAAAGTTTTCATCTGAAGGTGATCAATTCAGTATTCTCTCATGTCCCAAAACTTGTTTCCTTGCCATCAGTCTGCATATTAAATGCACATAAAAGTCATGCTCCATCTCACCCCAAAAAGTGTTAAATGGTTGGTATCTAGCCAATAATTTGAAAAAACAGCAGTATCTTCGGGCATTTGTTTTTCTGCCTTCTACTTCTCGCACAGTCTCAAATAACTGTATCTGCCTTAACAGCCTCTCATCTAAGTCCTAAAAGAACAGAATGGCTTATAGCCATGAATGAAAGTCGTGATATCAAACAAACGAACTTCAAGGTTTCCCTGGATTTGAGGTCCTTCTCCCTGCTCCCCAATCATCTTTTTTTCTGTTACAGTGAAAACTTACAGCAAATATGTTCTAACAGCAAACAGATTGTTCTGTGTGTGTTGTACACAACATATGCATTGTATAACAAGATGGAGATCCAAGTAAGCATTTTAGAAAAAAAAAAACAAACAGCTGGGTGGAGTGAGTAGGTTGTAAACCCTCTTCACAAGAAAATATTCTGTAGCCTGATCTAAAGCATTCTCATTAACGAGTTCCCAGTCCAAAATGTACCAACTTGTCATTGACAAGGGTGATATCTAATGGCTCCATACACAGACAAGTGTTGCCTTCATTCCAAAGCAAAAAACTCAAAACCCACATACTCAGAACTAAACTAGAAGGCTAACAAACAAAGCAACTGTGTTCCTAGTGTAAAGATCAAGTATGTTACCGATTTCTTCTAGTCAGTGCTCTGTGCCTTCCCTATTAAAAACATAATGAGTATCCAAGTGAATAGTCAGCATGAGCCTGAACATTTACATAGACCAAAAAAAAGTTCTACAGCATGATGGTAACGTTAGCCACATTATTTTTTCCATTACCTGAAAGCAACTGTGTTCCTAGTGTAAAGATCAAGTATGTTACCGATTTCTTCTAGTCAGTGCTCTGTGCCTTCCCTATTAAAAACATAATGAGTATCCAAGTGAATAGTCAGCATGAGCCTGAACATTTACATAGACCAAAAAAAAGTTCTACAGCATGATGGTAACGTTAGCCACATTATTTTTTCCATTACCTGAAGAAGGTCTTTTTGAGCCAAGTCCCATTTCTTAATTCCGTTATCTCTGGATCCACTGAAAAGGTTGTCTCCTGTAATAGCAAGTGCTTCAATGCCATCATAGTGAGGAGGTTCAAAATTGTGTGTAGGACTTACACTTCCAAGAGCCCCTTCAGTCACATCAAACATCTAAAATGAATAAATAAATGATCAAATACATTAAGCAAAGTTATCCACCATCTAAGCAGCTTGGAAGACACACAGCAAATAGCTTCAGGAGAAATTTTTGTAAAATTACAGGCTACTATATCATGTTGTATATTTGACAGAATTTATCTACCAGAACCACTCCTTTCTCCTCTTCTACCTTTTGCCTGAAGCAGGAATACTTCACTGACTTCAGAGAGGACTGCTCTGGGAAGAAGCGTTACTACTTGGGTATGAAATATGCAGCATCTTCACAAGGAAAAGCCTATCGATACCACGCAGTGGGCCAGAGAAACAAAGCTCGTGAGCGAGTGTGGGAAACATGTCTCACACTGGGAGAACTGCACAGGTGGCTACAGGAAGAGGCATTAATATATTTTTCTGGACAAGGTGTTTTGGCAAGGATCACATACCATTACATGTTGATGTTTCCAGCACTAGACACACATCTCTTCTTGTCTGTGCTCCAAGAATGGGATCTTATAACAGATTCAAGCAGGGCCATTATAACAATTTAAGGCATAATCGGTCCCTTCCGGTCTTTGTCCCTAGAGCAGCAGTTCAAGCAACCACGTTTCGTTTTGCATTGTAGCAAGCCAGAACTCACCCAGTTAGACTGAGCTTAGGAAGAACTCACGAGCTGTAACTGTTTAAACCACTACTTCTGTTTCACAACCAAATGTCAGACTTCATCCCCTAGTATTTGCTCTTCATTGACCTTTTAAAATGAACAAGCTTAGCAATAAAAAAGGGAGAGCTTGGCAGTGTAAAAGAATACCTCAAGTGAGTTAAAGGTATTTCTAAAGTAACTGCATTTGATTAACATGCATCAGTTCCAGCTGTAACAAAAAAGTTCAATGATACACTGGAAAAGTTAGGTACTTGGACTAATATTCCTGGCTCAGCAGACAAGACAGTAGTTCCCTGTGACAGGGGAAAGCAGACTGTGACCAGACCTACCACCACTGTGCAGAAGCACTGAGAATTTCCAGACTGGTGGACTGACCATTCACATATAGATCTTCTGTACTATCCGTAGTAGTTTGACTATTAAGGACACATTCACCTTGCAGACTGCCTACTACTCTGCAGCACATACACGTGGCCAAAATATCAGGGGATATTCTAGTCATGTACATCAAGAGGCAGATGGCCTCATAAGGATTTAGGTAGCCTGCCCACAGCAAGGGAGCATACAAGAATGGCAGATAGACTTCTGACTGTTGACAGCTATGTTCTTCCAAATGCCCTTCCACCTCCTTGCTTGTCACATGAGTTGGTAGTATGACAAACCTGCATTACTCGATCACACCCTGTTGTCCCCACTGAGGTTCTGCAGTCATTACTGTGCCAGGATGGTAGCTCCTAACGAACCCAATATTCTGAACCGTGCAGAAAAGTAATTATTAGAGTGCCCCTCTGTCACCCTACTTTTTAAGAATCCTCTGGGCTCTAACCACAGGGATTGCTGACAGGATTCAAGTCCACAGTCCAAACCACCAAGCTATGCACCCACCTTGCAGGTTGTCTTCCAAAGCTGGACCAGTGCACAGCCGAGTGGGAAGGCTTGGCTTAAGGAAGAAATTTTTCACAACAAAAGATGGTGAAACACTGGTGCCCAGAGGGGTAACAGATGACCCATCCCTGGTCATTCCATTCAAGGTCAGGTTGGACAGGGCTCTCAGCAACCTGATCTAGTTAAAGATGTTCCTGCTCAAAGCAGGAGGGTTGGTCTAGGTAACCTTTAAACGTCCCTTCCAAGCAAAAAATAAAACAAAAAACCCCACACCTCTCCAAAACCCAGATTTCCTGTTCTTGAGTGAATTAATCACAATGCCAAGCAGCAGGATAGTATCATAATACCCTTGGTGGTGCTTTGAACACAATTCAGAGCAATCTGTGTGCTAATGAATGCACCAAACAAGACTTGGCACCTTGGCCAAGAGGATGATGTGATGTGCTGACCCCTCCTCTTCCCTGTTGCTTAAGTGTTACTTGAGTTCTGAAAGAGCCCAGACTCTCTGCTCTGGGGAGCACACAGAGCATCTCTGCAGAAGCAATTAGGTCTGCACTCCAAAACAGCAACACTGACTTCAGATACTTTCAAGACTAAATGCTACTTAACAATAGTTGTTATGAATATTTCTCCAAGACTTCATACACCTGATGTCCACCTTACCAGGGATTAAGAAAAAGTTTAATTACAGACAACCATCCATCCATGTTCCATCATGACATAAAAATAGCACTGAAGTGATGTGTTTATTAAGACTGGACATTATTCATAACTTATAACTGATCAAAGAATTTCTCTCTTGGCTGTCATATTTCAGACATAGAGATGCAAGTCACTTCTGCTGAAGCCTACATCCATGCTTCAATGTAGATTTTAGATAAGCAAATACTAATGGTTTACCTTAATATAATGATCCTTTGAACCAGTGATGATAAGATCTTGTCCATTGGAAATTCGATCTACAGTAAGGCACATAACAGGACCCTGGTGACCAGTTAGCTTTCCTGTAGATTGAAATCTCCAAGAATAAGAGAAGAAATGAGGATTTATTAATTTCCATATATCTAATATAGTCTATAGCACAATTTCTGCCAGAATGGATCCTTTGATTTCCCCCCATATCTTCACTATTCATCCTCTGTGTGATAGGTTGGCACAGCTCTCCTTTTCAGGAGAGCTTGCTTTAAACTAACCTCTGGCATTTGTATTCCCTGCCATGTGACATTAAGTAGGTTCATCATAGGTTGAAAGTTTTCGCGCCACTTTGG